>NC_044070.1:24425543-24455543 GCF_902167405.1 Gadus morhua | reverse complement strand
ATATTCATATTCATATTATAATTAACTGTATATTGGTGATTCCAGTGTATGGCGTGCAGTAGATGGAGTAGTAGATCATCGACCATCGACGTAGAAGAATCAGTTTTTTCCACGCAGGCTGTTCGGAAGCTCAACTCTAGTCTCTACCCTCTCTCCCTTCCCTCCCATCTGCCCCCACGATCCCAGGACCTTTGACTTTTCTTCTTTTTGCCTAATTTGCACTATGCAGACCATATTGCACTATTTAGAATTTATTGTATTTTAAATATTACATATCTTATTTTATTTCATTTGCCAATTTTATTTTATACTTAATACACCGCGTGTCAGAGACGAAAGAAATGTCGGTTATTCTATTGGTCCTGTACATTTGTTGTAATTGACAATAAAGCTGACTTTGACTTTTGACTTTTTGGTATACAAGCACTCTGGCGATTTTGACAGATTGGGCGGGAAATATGGTCCAATCTGGCAACCCTGCAGGTCATTTAATTGGCAGGACGCGGTCCCACAGGAACCATTCGATGAGTGCAGCTGTTTGTATCCTACTACTTCCGGGGTGTGTGTAGCTCCGCTGCTAACATTAGCCGTAACCACCGATACTTTACCCCACAGTCTCCTGTAGTGTGGTAAGAAACATACATACCGTAGAACAGTGCCACCGAGTCAGAGATGTGAATTCTTAAGATCGTTTGTGTATTTGGTGACTGTAAAATGATTATCTAACCAGCTGATGGTAGCATTTAAAACGCAATGTTTAGTCATGTAGGCGTTAGCCGCCGGAGTTTTAGCCACGGATTCAGCGCCTGTTCAGCGGCCGACTCCGTGTCGGTGACTTGGGGTCCGCCGCCGAGACACGGGGCACATAATCACCGGGGTTTATCACAGTGGAGCCCTTTCGGGCTGTTTGCGGTGTTTTGTTCGTGGTATCTCGGACGTCGGTGGTGACCGTACCCTAGTGGCATGCTGTACCGTACGCGTTAGCAGGCCTGGCTGCTTTGCGTTAAACCGCATCACCTACATTCTACATTCTGTCTGGAGGTATAGGTTTATATGCAAATAGTGACACTGTGTATTTCTGCTTCTAGCAGGATCGCAGATCGCCAGCACAGAATGGGTAAGTTGAATCATTATTTATATTATGATGCATTTGTTGTATAACCTAGTTTTCGTAATTGGAAACTGCCCATTCCCACTCACTATGCGGAGATTCCCACATAGACACTCCGCATAAGTCATTTATTTGGAAGCGCCTGCACTTCTACTTTGGCAAACGCTAGATTACATGAAAGGAATTCGTTGATTGTTCGACAATGGGAGGAACTTTCATTCTTGCTATACAGAGTGGTTGTAATGTGACCTGTACGCCAATCAACACTCTCCTTGTGTCTGACAGATGGCGAAGAGAAAACCTATGGCGGCTGCGAAGGCCCAGATGCCATGTATGTGAAGTTGATATCTTCTGATGGCCACGAATTTATTGTAAAAAGAGAACACGCATTGACATCCGGAACCATCAAAGCTATGTTGAGTGGACCAGGTGAGGATAACCAGTGTTTATTTGTGAGCTGTGTTCTCTAAACATTTAATTCTATGTCATGCTGTTCTAAAACGGTTTAGAATACTTGGGAGAAGACTTGTTTCCTAACTATCGTGCATTAAATGTCTCGGATGGTGAGGAATCTTGTTTGACGAACCTACAATGGAACATTTTGTAGTAAGCTTTCACTTCCTATGCAGGTCAATTTGCTGAGAATGAAACCAATGAAGTGAACTTCAGGGAGATCCCTTCTCATGTGCTGTCAAAGGTCTGCATGTATTTCACTTACAAGGTCCGCTACACCAACAGCTCCACGGAAATACCCGAGTTTCCCATCGCTCCAGAGATCGCACTGGAACTGCTCATGGCTGCAAACTTCTTGGATTGTTAGAACGATACACAATGTAGCTGCTTAAAACATTTTTAGATTATTTTGACTATTTAACTTGTTTTGCAATGTTCAACCTATACACAATTGATCTGTATTTCTCATATGAAATTTAAAGATTTTCTTTTTGCACTCGATGGTTTCCTCATTTTATTGATAGGAATGCATTTCTGATTTTAAACTTTAAGGACGGAGATCGCAGTTTGCGCTACTTGCCCCATAATGTGACAAGAAGAAAAATGGTTTCACCAAATGCATAATTTCTCATCTGCTGAATTTCCCTCTAGGGATTATTAAAGGTTAATCTTATCTCGTCTCCAAATAAAGCCTTTTCTGGTGAGTGCCGGTGCTAACGCAACCTTGATAGATCTGCTGGACTTCGATTCTACATACACGGCTTCTTTGATTTCTGAAACCCATCACATGCCTCTTTAGACTGATCTCGCATAGATGCACAAATTTGGCTTTTCTTTTGTGATTGCAAGAATGGAGACGATATAATTGTCAAACTCATGCTCTATAGGTGCATGTATATGGGTTGGCTAAATGTAAGGGACTGCCATAAATATTAATCTGGAAGATTTAGTTTGTTTAGAGCCTGTTGGAAAATCACATTTTTGGCACATTAAACTGATCTGGTTGTCCCAGTGAATGGAATATCTATCCCAAAATAAAGAGGCTTTTTTCTTCATCTGGTTCTTCAAATCCTAGAAGCGTAATGAAAAGATGCTCATATAAATTTTAACTCCACTCAGACGTTGCTCTTTATTGGTGGCCTGTTGGGGTCAGGTCTCTTCTTTAATACTTTGTCGGAAGTTATTCATCTGAATGTGCTTGTAACTAGGCCTACCAGCATTCACCTTTTCAGACATAACATAAGATCAATCGGTTATTTTTTCTCACGACGGGTGATAATGCTTGATTGACTTCCGTTCAAGACTCGGTAACACATGCGCTGACGTACTCTGACCATACAAATCAAGGGCATCAACTCCACATGCAATTGTATTGATATAAACACATGCAATTGTGTTGAATAAAATGAAAAACTTGTACTACTTTGTTTATTGATATTTTTTGTTTTGTTTTATTTGGCAAAACACTTTCTTTTTTACTAATTGCACAATGGAAATTGTTTGTCCACATGAAAGTCACACCATTGCATTGCATATTTGCATGCCAAAAATGAATCTTGTAAAAAGCACAAAATAGAAATTGGTCAATACATATTTAAATTATAATAATAAATGAAACTTATATAGCGCTTAATATGGTACTCTAAGACGCTTTACATATTGCCCTATCAAAACTATGTAAGACAGACTAGGAATAAAAGAAAAACAGAGGTTAAACATGAAGAATAAGGTGGGAGTTAGGTGGGGAAGGCTAGTGTGAAAAGGTATGTTTTGAGGGCAGATTTGAAAGAAGAGAGGGTTGGAGAGACTTTGATGTGGGAGGGGAGTGAATTCCAAAGGGTGGGGGCAGCAACTGAGAAGGCCCGATCACCCCAAGTCCGTCGCTCAGTCCGTGGAACTTGTAGCAGGTTGGCAGAATTGGTGCTGGGGCTAGGCTGTTTAGGGCCTTGTAGGTGATGAGTAAGATTTTGTAGTTGATTCTGTGTTTAATAGGAAGCCAATGGAGTTCACGGAGGACAGGTGTGATGTGTTATCTGGAGCGGGTACCAGTGAGGAGGCGTGCAGCTGAGTTCTGGACATATTGAAGTTTTTTGAGGACTTTGTTGGTGGTGCCGTAGATAATTATAATATCGTAATAAGCTTATATTCCACATTTGGGTTTAGGAATACACGCGTATATATATATAGATATATTCAAAACATATCCAAAATCGCATGCGAGACGACAGAGAATCTTTAAATTAAACACAAATGATCCAGTTGGCTGGTTTGTTTTGTTCTGTCAGAATAAACAACCCGGCCCCCACTTGACAACAGTGTGACGTAATGGAGTGAAGTGACGCGGTGACGTGACGCAGTGACGTGCAGCTGGCGTCGCTGTGCCCTGATGCAGGGGGGTTTCCATCATGGCGTCGATGCAGGTAAGTCCACAGCTGACAGCGATCCTATTTATTTTAAATCACCCAGCCGATTCGATTCCCATCGCGAACGCCAAACGGACCTTCTTAACCTGCGTTCTAACGTCCACGCTTAGAAGCGATCCCGACGAAATAAGAAGGTTGTCTGGGATGTAAACCAGTGAGTTTACCCGATGGCTATGGGCTAAAAGCCTAGCATGACCACAGAACCACGGCGAGCTAATGCTACTCCCAACCTGAGGAAAGCCCTACGGTGTCTTTTACAAGGACATTTCATCATAAAGTTGTACAATAATACGCACAGGGTCGGGATTACAAGTGTTATTCATCATGGTTCGTGTCGTGGTGTGTGTCTCGTAACGTGTTATTCGACCAGTGGTGAATATTGATGTTAGCTGGTAGCACTAGAGGTTAGCCTCTGACAACACAGTGCGCAGATTGGACAACTCCAGCTTCTAGGTGAAAAGGAGCATCGATGGCTTTACTCGAAATCAGAGATGACCTGTGTCAGGGAAATGTCTCTTAGACTGTCACCCAAACAGAACATGCTGTTTTAAGGTTCATCGAATTCAAACCGATGATCTGAATGATCCTGTTCTGTAGGGAAGCTTAAGCCTCCCGACCAACATAGTCTGCTGCCTGGATCTCTGTAGGGGTGCCCTTTTAATGCGTTTAAAATAACATTACACCGAAATAACATGACATACATGTACACGCGACGATGGGTCGATGTCTCGGTAGTCGTTCCGCGCTAATGGACGTTGGAGTAGGTTTGTTTACAAAGTGGTGGTGTGGTGAACGGGGTGATCCCGAGTTCAGTGGAAGCCAGCTAGCACTTGCCTTAGGCTTGTATGTAAATAATAATTTCTGAAACTGAATTTTCTTCATTATTATTGTATGGTTAAGCATTGGAGCGTGACTTCATCTCCCATCTATGTTTGTTTTCAACAGAAAAGGCTACAAAAGGAACTATTAGCTCTGCAAAATGATCCACCTCCTGGGATGACGCTCAACGAAAAAAGCGTACAGAATACCATCACACAGTAAGTAATCCTCTGCATGTGGACAAAGCAAGCAATGGTTACCTGCACACAAGGTCCAAAATTAACTTACTGACTAAGCAATTGTTTTAATATGTAACCCTGACTTTTGAACCTGTGCCAAATAATCAAGTCTATCCCTCATTATCTGAGGCTGGGGATAATTTTGGACCCTGGATACCCAAATATTTAATATTACAATATCATGTGGGGTGCATTTAAATTGTGGGGAGTCAGCCGTAAAGATGACAATTTTGAGTTAAATAACGGGCTCCATTGTTGACGGTTTTGGATGTGTGTCCAAATATAGCAAAGTTGTGTAGTAGTAGTAGGACGATGTTTTTAATATAGATTTACTTGGACAACTTCACTTTTGAAGCCTTGACTTACGAGGAGGAATTGGGGTCATTCCAGTCATGGCCGCTCTATGCCTTCGGTGTCACTAGTCATCCTTATTAAATATATATCTTGACCTGCTGGAGGCTAGTGTAGCAAAGAAGTAAGCCAACCTCTCCATTTGTCTCCCTGTGTCTCTGTCCCATCTCCAAAACAAAAAGTTATAAAACAATTCCTGTGAAATTGTCCTTAATTTGCAGGTGTGCTGCTTTTCTGAATTTGCACTGTTAATTTGATATTGTTTCAGGTTTATTAACATCTTTTAACAACATTGTTAGCCGTTGGAGCTGAAAATGTGTTGTATGGGTTTCTTAGACTCTGAGTAACAAAGTCAAGGCTCTCAGGATTGTTTTTACAACGAGCACGGTGCGTTGAACTTGATTTACCGTGAACTTCTTGACCAGTTCAGCTGGTTTTGTCTTCCTTGCATATCTTTATTCTCAAGTGCCAATTGTCAGTCTTACTTTGGCATTATTGGAAGGTTTTCAATATAGCAGTACCATCTTAAAGCTTACATTTTCTTTTCAATCTTTTTTTTTTTTTTATGGCTCATCTTTTGTCAAAACGTTTGTCGTGACGAGACCTTTTTAATGCTGCTTTAATTCTGGTCAGCTCTAGTCTGTGAAATTAATATAAATTGTATCTTAACAAAGAGGTAGATTAGGCCCAATCAACAGCCAGACCTGACCTGATCTTGGAACAAAAGGCTAATCTTAATCCAATATTCTGGTTGGATGAACATTGTCAATCTGTTCACAACAGTTTTGCCATCCTCTCCCTATCTGTGATTGGTCCAAATATCCCATGGCCCTAGTTTATCGCTTGACAGTTGACAAGCTATGCAATAATTACATTTCAAAGCTGTCACTATTGGGACCGTTTAAAATGTGGCACATGAGCTTGTAAATGATTAGGTAAGATGTTGCAGTCCGTTAACTTTAGGTGTAATATTGGAAAGGGTTACAGTTAGGTATTCCGTTTGGACAGGCTGTGGTTCTCACAAGACGGGGGCCGTACCTTCAAACTCAATGGAGGTTCGGGGTCAGGCCTTTATTTTCCTCAATGTTCTGTTCTTACATAGTTGGGGCAAGAGACTCCTAATCAATCATTTCAACCAACAGACTCTGCTGTCAGCACTGCCTTTTTAAAAAACGTTTGGTTTGTAGTTTAAGTCCAAATGTGATGGATGGGACGATCATTATGCCAGTAGCACTTGCAGTAAAATAACTGGGATCCCTTCCAAGATAAGGTTAGAAAAAATATAAGTTCCAGAGCGGCAGATTTCAGTAGTGGAGTTTGAGTTAATTTAAACTTGGCTTTAAACTCACACTGATTATGAACTCAATTATGGACCGCGACCAGTATTGCGACGGTGGCATAAATATACCTGAGGTCATTTTCCGTTGTGGGATCATGCACTGGGACAGCCGAGTTAGCTGAGTGGTTTCGCTCAACATTACCTTTATGCTTGCCTTTCGTTTAGTGAACCAATTTCTCTGTGGGACACAGAGAAATTGTGTGTTTTTCTGTGTAGTGGATAGGGTCTGACACAGCCTCGCCAGCATGCGTCAGCAATGATATCTCTCTCTGAGCTCTCCTTCTGCTCCCAGGACAGCTTCCCTCCCACAGTGTCACCATAGCACTCTGACACTGTGTCCACAGGCTCAGTGATATGTTCAGATTCTGACATGACTAAATGATGAAGGGCCTCAGAGTTAATGTGAGAGGGGGGAAATAAATAAAGAATCTAAAAAGATGAGTTCCACTGAATGTAAATGCTCTTTTATCTGGAACGCGAGCCTAGCTGTAATTAGGTCAGAACATTTCGTTTTTTACCCTCAATGTTCAGGGTTATGTTTATATGTTTCCCACTATATTCCGTTTTGTCCTGAACAACCTCGAGGACTGGCTAGGATTGTGTGCGGCCATTATCGGTGCTGGGCTTTGCCCTTCTACAGTGTATGCTGTGGTTCACCTGTGTGTTCAGCTGTGTGTCCACCTATGTGTTTGAGAAGCACTAAACACTGGCTTTAACAGTTTTGTTTTGGTCCACAGTGTCCTTGTTTGGCTTTCATTGATTAAATGCCAACTGTCATATTGGTGTTGCTATTATTCCAAAATTTGATTTTAAGGGAGGGAAAAGAGGATCGAAGCCCAATAAGTGGAGCTGTGGCCACACCACATCGATCCCTTACACTGGGAGATGTTTGATGGGCAAAACTAGAAAAACGTTGCTTTGGAGTATGTCCACTGCTTGATTTTTTTTGAATGAAATGGGACTATTTCAGTTCAGATACGTAAAAATATGTCAAAGTAATGCGTTATCAGTAACCCAAATATCAGTAATTTCCCATCCGTCTAATCACTCAATAGTTGGGGCCTAAACAATGACGCCTTTTGACTATATGAAGGAAAGGACAACATGACATTGCAGGGAGGCCTGAATATATACCGTACTTAGATAAAAGGATGTTCGGGATTCGATAAAGCTTGCTTTATCAAGAAGTCAGAATACATTCTAGGGTGAATAGTCTTCTGAATGTTTACTGATCAGGTTTGTTTGATAGACTAACAATGAGGCCCGGCTTGACATTCCTTCTTTCCTCTCCAAGGTGGATCGTAGATATGGAAGGAGCCTCCGGCACACTCTATGAAGGAGAGAAATTTCAGCTGCTTTTCAAATTCAGTAGTCGATATCCATTTGATTCACCTCAGGTAAGGGGCGTGCGTGCGTGTGCGTGTGTGTGTGTGTGTGTGTGTGTCAATAAATCCTCTGCCGTAGTGGTTTGTCCTCTAAATGCCTCAACTGTGCACATAAACGTAAACACTCCCAACTCTCCTGTGTGAAGGTCAGCCCCCCCCCCCCCCCCCCCCGACAGGTCATCGGTTCCTCTAGCTCAGGGTTCTAACCCCCCCCCCCCCCCCCCCCCCCCCCCCCCCCCCCCCCACCCCCCCCCCCCCCCCCCCCCCCCCCCCCCCCCCCCCCCCCCCCCCCCCCCGACAGGTCATCGGTTCCTCTAGCTCAGGGTTCTAACCCCCGCCCCCCCCCCCCCGACAGGTCATCGGTTCCTCCAGCTCAGGGTTCTAACACGATGCCGCTGTGGTCTGGAACGCCCCTGTCCCCCAGGATACCACAATATGTTATCGAATAACCGCAGACATATCTTTATTTTCTATATTCCTGTGTTTGATATCACTCAAAGTAGGGCTGGGCGATTTTGATGCGATTTCGATTTTTAGCGTGAAAGGATCACAAGATCAACATAATCAAGTTTTTTATTTATTTATTTTTTATGTTTTAAAGAAGCGCAGAACAGCTGGATATATATCTGTATATTATTTTGGATTGACACATTTTCTTTCTGACAATTTTGTGTATTTTTTTAAAGCGAAATTTTAAAGCTCTGTTGCAACGTTTTTTTGGGAGAGACATGCTGAATAAATGTTTTCAAACTCAAAAATAATCGTGATTATGACTTTTCCCATAATGGAGCAGCCCTAACTCACAGGGCCCAGGGGACTCTCAGGCCATTGCTCGGCTATCAGCCCATCTGTCTGATTTCCACATCACAGCAGGGGTACGCCATATGTTTGCTACCATGGTAACACGATAGTGTAAAAATAAGACATCCACGCCTCGCGGACCCCATCACAGTAGGAGGCGCCGCGCTGCAGTCGCGTGTGCCGTCCGACGGCGTTACCTACAGCCGGGCCCTCTCCCACTCAGTTATCTGATGACAGTAGTGCGGTCCTTCAGTCCTGATGGCCCCTCCGCCCCGGGACTCTGGAACATGGATCACTACATGGTGACTGACCGCAGCTCAGAGCCGCCAGTACATTAGAGGGGACAGGCTGAAATACCGAGCCCTTATTCAGATACAGCCTGGTATGAACCAGCCTCGGTAAACAGTGGAACACGGTAGAGTGCACGGTACTACCTTGGTCTCTACATCCCCCCCCCCCCAACCCCCTCTGGCCACCATTGAAGATTATCAGTCAACCCACTCAAATAGCCTGGGCTATTTCGGGAGTGTAGCCTCTCTGTCTGTGTGGCCGTGCCCTAATCCTTGTGTGTGTGCACGTGTGTGTGTGTGTGTGTGTGTGTGTGTGTGTGTGATGACTCATAGCTTTTTTTGTATTTTGGGAACTAGGTGTACATTCCTGTGCTTAGTATCCATTCACTCTCTTGTTAAACTCCTCTTATTTAACTCTTATTCTCTGACAGCGCCTGCCCAACAGTCCGTGTTACGCTTAATTTCCTTTTACATTCAACAAGATGCATGTTTTATTCCCACGTAAATAAAAATAAATATCAAATAATAATAAAATAAATCATGGAGCTGAATCAGAATGTACACACCATTTTGGTTTCAAAAACCTTTAATTGTAATGAAGGTTGATTTTGTTGTAGGACGTGGCGGCGGTTATAGTCTCTTTGCATCCATAGTGGTAAACTACATTCATGTATCTATAATTATTGCTATCATCATATTTTCAATAGCAGTCGGCGCTAGCAGCCAATGTTCAGTTGCACTGCACATACATGAATATAGGTTGCTTTTGAAAACAAAATGATGGACTTTAACTATGCCCTCTAATGTCTGAGCTCCTCCCCTCCAATAATAGCACTAAATTGTTGTTTTTTTTGTTGTGTGTTTGTTTGCCCACATTAAGACCGTGTTTCCAAGAAAAGCCATGTGGCAGCTTAATGGTGCAGCTCATTGATTGACGTTTCTTCCTTAGGTCATGTTCACTGGAGAGAATATACCTGTCCACCCTCATGTGTACAGCAACGGGCACATCTGCCTGTCTATTCTTACAGAAGACTGGTCACCAGCGCTCTCCGTGCAATCAGTTTGTCTAAGTATAATCAGCATGTTGTCCAGCTGTAAAGAAAAGGTAAGGGACCCAAAGCGGCGCTGTGGGGAACACCTTTGGTGATTCCTGGCAGATCTGTTGTTTTGTTGATGTGAGTGTTTGGGAAGGTTGAGCTGCCTTTCTAAAAACTTGTCTGTGTTTCTTCTATAGAGACGGCCGCCGGATAACTCCTTTTATGTAAGAACTTGTAACAAAAATCCAAAGAAAACAAAATGGTGGTATCATGGTGAGTAAATCATTGATTCAAATGCAAACCTATAAGTAACTTATAAGCAGCGGTAATCTAAACCTTTTTGTTTGTCTTTCTTTACAGATGATACATGCTAATGTAAACAAAACCCTTTGTAATAATCCTAGAAGAAAAGTCCTACTGACCTACAAAAAAAAAAAGAAGCACTTTTTAATCATTCAGTCTTTGAACTCTGACCTTTGACTGGAGAGGTGGACTCCAAGCGCTGGACTCTCTTGACTGCATTTCCCGCCATGGGCAGTTGGATGCATGTTTTAGCTGGTTGTAATATATAGAGGAAAAAAAAAAAAGGAACGTTTATATGCACCCCGGTGGAAGGTTCTTTGCAAAAAGATGGTAATGCAGCCAGCAAGGTGGAGTGGTAGTGAGATTATTATAATTCCTGTTTTAAGATTATTCTTGTTACTTTTTGTATGTTTGTGTATGGGTTCATTATGAGGACTTTTTTTCCTTTTTTCTTTGTGCAATAACAAACGATGGATGCATGCTTGGGCCTACAACAAGAAATCCAAATCTAATCATTTTGCAGACAGGATCTGACTATCGTATCTCCAAGAAATGTTTTTCATCATTTTCTTTTTCTGCTTTTTGATTATATGCACTGTGAAATTATGTCGAAGACAAGGCACACAAGTTGTATATTTTATTGCGTTTACAGCGACACTTTAAGCTGCCTCTGTTCCACTCTCAGTTAAAATGTTTATAACAAACTCAATCATGAGTATGTTCTAAGTTTTTGCCCTCTCCAACCAAATCAAGATTCCGATCGCAGCCCGTTGTCCGACAAAACAATGTTGGTAACACTATGATATAGGTGCAAATACGAAGCACATGTCCCCTGTGCCCTTCAAAGAGATAGAGGCTGAACTCATGCAAACGTTCAGTGGTCAAGCATACAAGATCTGCAGCAACACCACCTTCCATGTACTGAATGTCTATGAGAGAACATGGTCACTTGAATATTTTATTTTATTTTTTATGCTACTTTTGGTTTTCTAAGATTTACTGCTTTAATCTTCTGAATTGTCTTTTTGACTTTAGATAATTTTCATTTTACGTTCCTTTTTGGCTTTGTTTTAATACTACTACTATATTGGGATGGTGGGGGAGGGCCATGGTGTTTTTGAGGGCTCCGTAAAGTTTTGAATTGCTTATTTATGTTATTTAATTTATGATCAGTTTTGATCTCCAGAATGGTAGTGAGTGGTAAGAGTAGTCGGTAGGAATCTCTAAAGGCTCTGCTTTCCATGATTTCCCCCTGGTCAGAGAGATGGCTCAGGTACTTTTTTCAATAAAGAGATCACCTCTAAAAAGATTCCTATCAGATATTTTGAAGTTAAATATATTTTCACCCAAAGAGACTGTTACATTGTAAAATTTAACATGTCTGAAACTATTTTGTGTGTGTGTATATAAGTCTCTAGGTTGTCTTATGTGACATTAAGTTATATTTGACTAGCAGAATAGCGCGGTTTTGATTCCTTTTGAAATATAAGTCACATCTCTTAATTAGGTGTACAGCCATTGCAGCCATTGCTGTTTTAATAAAAAAAATGACATCGTTTTTCTGAGGTGATGCATGCTAATTTAACCTACTTATTTAATTTGATTCTTTCTGGCACAAGATATTGCAAGAACCATGACTATGGAGAGTACCTGGTAGATCCTGTAGTGGCTGAACGCTGCAGTTGATGTATACGGCTCTTTCATTCAAACTGAAGTCACTCCATTCCTTTATAGTCCTTCATCGGGGAATACTTGAACTGTTTCATCTTGGGTTGTTTTGTTTTAACTGCTATTATCTTTCCTGGGTCTAGTTCAATTGAATCTTCAATGCATCTTGAGTGAATGTGATAATAGAAAAACGGTAGAGAGGGGATGACCATGATGCTATCCTAAAAACTATATTGATAACCTAGATTTCTATTTAACCAATGACTTGTTTTGTATTAGCTTCATTAGTAGTGCTCTCAATGCGGTTTAGGGTGTGCTTTGAGAAATGGCGACGGGGATGATATGATTGTAAATACAGTCACAGTGGCATTAGAGGGGCAGGGATGCAACATGTTTCTGTTTAATGAGCAGTATAGATCCATGGAGATTACATTTTTGTTAGAAAGTTGACAAGGGTCCATCTGTCTCTTGTCATTTCCACCACAAAATCATCCAGTACCCCTCTTCTATCCCCTCCCCCACACACACACACACACACACACACACCCATTTCACTGTAGTTTGGATTCTTAGCTTGCCGCTTGTAGTGAGTGATCAACACTAATGGGGATGTGTTATTTACGTTTGTTTTTTTGGGATGTGCAAGTTCCATGTTATAGGTGCCTGTTCATTTTCATAATCAATAAAAAGCAAGGATTCACTTTTAATTCATTATTTTTACAATTTTATAGTCCGCCTCTGTTGGGATACACTTATTATTATTTTTGGCAGCATATATGCTGGTTTATACATTATTTGAAGGGACTTTAAATAGGTGTTTTCTTTAACCAACATATAGTGCCACATTACTTGAATTAAATGTTTTCATGATAGACATAATGTCAAATTAAACACGGCTGGATGGTAGGCCTATGTGTCGAGTATAAAGGTTCTGTGACCACAACATTCTCTTTGGACCTGATTTATTTTGTTTTAATCAACATATAGGCCTACATATATAAATTTTGAAATGTTACTGCTTATTTAATGAACGTCTATACGTTCAATTACATTTTATTTGTACAACCCTTAATCACGTACAGTCTCAAAGGGCCTAACAGGCCATATATTTGCAACGTTTATTATTTTTTTACGTTGATGTGTTACTTTTGTTGTCTGCACACTAATATTCTTTACAGGATTTGTAAAGATCAACTCTCAGGACCCCCTAAAATCAACCCATGAGATATGAACTATTGGAGTTAATAATAATCTATATAAAAATGGTGCCATCTATTGATATTTAAAAGCTTTTATCTTTGATTGCAGGAATTGAAATGCTAGTCAAAAAAGGTATTCCAAACTTTGAAATGATGTATTGATGGATAATGTCTAATATGCAAGGCCTGTTGCCAGTGGCGTCACTACTATGCTGTTTTATTAGGGGCTAAAGCCTCGGATGTTATTTAATTAGCCCCGAACATGATCTTTGGGAAATAAAAATATAAATATTTATAAACATTTATAAGTAGCCTAGTCTAGATAGTCCTTTTGGCAAGAGAATAACCAACTACCTGTTAACCACCTCAAGTGAATTAACCTATCCTATCCCCAGTCAGATCCGTGCGTGCGTGTATGTGTTTGGGGGGGATCTATATAGTTTGAATCTATCTTAAGTTAATCTTTGGTGTGGGTTTTATATTTTGTGTGTTTATCTTTATGGTGTGTATCTATAGGGGGTGCATCTATGGTGTGTGTGTGTGTGTATCTATATGGTGTATACTTATGGTGTGTGTGCGTGTATTGTATTGTGGCAACCCCCATCGTCGGCGGCTGGGATTTTCAAAGGAGACGCTCAAAACAGGGTTGCGGGTCAACGGTTTTAATTTGTTGACCTCAAGTGCAAAAAAGGTCAAACAAAAGACAACATAAGTCCTTCCTCTTATGGGGGACCTGGCGTCTCCGGGTCTGGTCCGGCTGTGTGGACGGCGTCTCAATCGCCCCCGTCTTCTCCCACTCAGTCCTGGGGGGGAAGCGTATTGGCGTTGGTACGGGTTGGTGCGTTCTCCCCCTACCGCGTCTCTCCAACTCGGCTGTCTGCCTCGTCTGGTGCGTGTTCGGTCCTAGTGTGAGTGCAACCTAGGCCATCTGGCTGTGGCCGTTGGCCGTTTTCACACCTAACCGTGCTAAACTGGCCCCATTGTTCTCTGGCCTGCGCTCACACTAGGCCATCTGGCCGTGGCCGTCGCAACTGTGGCCTGGCCACGGTAGGCTCTTGTACATACGTCATCAACAAGCGTCCGCTGCATGGACCATAATAAATTCATTGATTCGCGGATTCTCCCAAATGCATCTGAATTTTTGTTGGTCTTCTACAACTGTGCCTGAATCGCACCGTCTGCCCAAATGGTTAACAGACACTCGACTTCTCTATGGGACCAACGTGAACCAACAGTTGAACCGCTTGACGCCATGTTTACCGATTAATGGGAAAGAAGGCTCGTCGCCTTTATTATGCCCATGGTCGTCGCATGGACTATACGTCATCCAGCTCAGGTTGCGTAGCCGTGCGTGTGCGCTTGTCGGCTCATTAGCATCTGTACCGTGGCTGCCCGTACCGTAGCAGCACAGCTCTCCCAAGTGGCCAAATTGGCCTGGCCTGGCCAGACTGGCCACACTCACACTGGCAGATTTGAGCACGGTTAGGTGTGAAAACGGCCACGGCCAGATGGCCTAGTGTGAGTGCACCCTTAAGGCCTCTGTTGTCTCCCTCCCCCAGGTGATCCCAATGCCCATGATTGTCCGGGTGCGCTTGATGCGCGCTCCAGCGCCGCCGTGCTGAACGGCACATACCTCCCTCGAACTACCTGTCCGCGGAGAGGGCGCTGTTCCCGGTGCTGGCGTAGTTCGACCCCCTCCAGTTAGAGCGGGGTTGCCCCAAAATATATGGTTTGTATCTATCGTGTGTGTGTGTGCATATGGTTTGCATCTATATGTTGTGTCTATAAATATTGTGTGTGAATCTATATGTGTGTATCTGTGGTGTGTGCGTGCATATGGTGTGAATCTATATGGTGTATTATTGTGGGTCTGTATTGTGTTTGTTGTCTGTATGGTGTGTGTCTGTATGGTGTGTGTGTGTGTGTGTGTGTGTGTGTGTGTGTGTGTGTGTGTGTGTGGTGGTAGGTGATGACTCCAGTTTAACCAGTGAATGAGTCTCTCCGGTCTCTTTGATGAAAGCTTCCTTCTCACTCCTCAAAGGGCCGTTCAGGATGCTGCCAAGTTACGGTTGCAATGGAGACGGTATCTCGCAGAGCGCTCAGAGAGCAGATGTTCTCGTATGGTAACATCGCCCTCTGCTGTCCACATCCGCTCACTACACACACAGGGACGCAATTTGCTCCCCTGCCGCAGCTCGCCTGCCAAGTGGTTTTCTTAATCAGTTAATTGGTTGCATCTGGTGCGTTTCATTTAAGAGGGAGCCGGACAGTACGTTGGAGTCCTCCACTGTTTGGCAGTGTCGTGTCTCCCAAACGCAGGGCTGTTGTGTCTTATTTGACATATCTTCCTGTTTCACAGGTTAAAGACTTTTTGAAGTAAAGAGGAGCATCTCATCTGAACCTGATGTGAGTAGAATTGTGTAGCAAAGCACAACTGACGTGACTTGTATGTTGAATAGAATTCACTGAAGGAAATCGGGGATTGTGCTGGTTTAACTCTCATTTGAAATTTAAATAATGATTCTACCTAAGTACCATTTTAGAGACTATACATTCAAACTTGTCAAAGTAAGAGGTAAAGCACTATTGACTAATGACGGTCCAATAATTAGTATAATTTATATTAAAAAGCTGGATTAATTAATTATCTTTAATCATTATTTAAAAGTTTGATGATCCCAAAAGCCCTGAATTTGTATTGTCATTAATTGATCTGATTTAATGGAGATGGTAGTTGTTGAACTGTGGGATAGTGCCCAAGTTTGGGGACCATGTGTAAACTGCTCCTTCCTTCAAAGGTCTATCATGGATATTTAACTGCAGTTCTGTGAGTATCCCAACTTAACCATGAAGATGAACTGCAAACTGTAAGTCATTAATTTCTCATTACTCTTGGGCACATTGTTGTATTTTGGCTTCCTGGTGAGTTAACCCGTTACCTGAAGGTTGATCTGAGTGGTAAGGATGTTTTATTGGTTCATGGGTTACTTAGGTGTTTGGTTTATGTTGGTTTTAATGATTTGTTAAAATGGTTACAGGCTCCCAAGTTATTGTTGTAAGCTGGAGTAATGGGTTGGGTTCTGATATCTTCAGTCTTCTTTCCAGCTACTCTCCTGAGCTCTGCATCTTCATCACATGAGTGTTGCTCTACTGTGAGGCTGTGGTCTGAGTGAGCAGAAGTGCATACTGGGATACAGAGCTGTCTCGAGTCTACAGGTCCGTAGACGCGCGCCCTCAGGGGAAACCGAGTGTTTGAGAAACCGTTGTTACGTCAGTTACATGGACTGGAATGTTCTTTAAGATGGAGACAGGGATTCAGAAGGAGAAACGCCAGGGGGAGATGAGGGGGCTCTTCATCTCAACGACTAAAACACAACTTCAGTCTGACACAGAGAACCATGGAACACATTCAACAGTCCCCTCCAGCCATCGTGACTCCTCAGGAACAGTTTCATTTCCAAGAAGGTCTTATTTGGGGCCATCCCCATATGGATCCTGCTCCTCAAGAGCCACCCCCCTCCACTGGGTGGTCTTCTGAACAGATGACCTTCCTGTCCTCAGGCTGACTAAAGCTGCACCGTTTGCATCTGTGAAGGCCCCTCATTCAGGAAACCACTGGACTACAAAGACATGACTTCAGAGACGTTGAATCACCTTGGGACACATTTTGGAGACGCCAGCATAATCCATCACCAATGTGGGACGCCACTGAAAAAATGTTGCACATAATTTACTTCTCTGGAGACATTGGTTGTTCTGTTCTGGTGCCCTGGCAGGAGGTGTGTGTGTGGTGTGTGTGTGTGTGTGGTGTGTGTGTGTGTGTGTGTGTGTGTGTGTGTGTGTGTGTGTGTGTGGTGTGTTGTGTGTCTGTGTGTGTGTGTGTGTGTGTGTGTGTGTGTTGTAGTGTGTGTGTGTGTTGTGTGGTGTGTGTGGTCATCGCTAGGGTTCTACTGTGTGACTCACACCTGGCATGGGTTCTACGTGCGTGTCCTGGGTTCTATGGTGTGTGTCCGGCTTGCTTTGACCGTAATAATGTTCATACAGGGTTCTGTGTGATTTGGCTTGGGATATTGGAATGGTCAATAAATCATACCTGATGGACGGCCACACGTTTACTTAAGGGCCTCCAGTAACATGAAAGAGCCCTGAGCGACGCTCCGGAGCGATATCAACACACTGGGCAGGAAGGAGAGTATCCAACTCAAGTGTAAAAGGATGCAAGCGGCGTGTTCAGATCAGTGACTTCAAACTAGGACCAATCAGGATCAATGGAGGATGGACACCAAAAGGAATTCCCAATCAGGATCAATGGAGGATGGACACCAAAAGGAATTCCCAAAGGAGAGTCTGACGTTGGAAAGGGACCTAAATGGATATTCAAGATAACCTTCAGACCTGTAATGAGACGGCTCTTCCTACCTGGCTGGATTGATGGAGAGCGCTGTGGACCTTGTCTTGCTCTCAGTTGTATTTCTTCTCAGGCTGAACTGTATTTGTTTCGGACAGGACTAGCTGAACGATTGGTTCCCTTAAATCAGAACCAATCTGGGAACTCCAACTAGTGCGCTCTTCGAGCTGAAGTTGTGCTCTTCAGCTGAGGTAAGGAAACCTTCCCTGAGGTTTCAAGGTGTAAAGAGGAGGATGTTTCAAAGTGTTCCATGGTACTCTGCTGAGGACCGTTGTTGTGTTCCACTGGCTGGGAGGAAGAACCCCTCACATCTTCCTCTTGGCCTTTCTCCTCTGAGAATCCTGGCGCCATCTTGAAGGATTTTCCAGCTCATGCAACTGATGTCACGACAGATTCTCAAACACTTGGTTTCTCCTGAGGGGGGTGTCTATAGAACTGAAGACTTGAGACGGCACTGTATCCCAGCATGCATCTCTGCTCACTCAGACCACACCCCCATGAGTAGGATGCAACATTCTAGGGATGGAGATGTAGAGTTTTATAAGTAACGAGGGAGCAGACAAAGGTGTTTAGAACACAATGGCATGTCAAGTCTGTAAATCTCTAAACCATGAAGATGATTGGATAGTTCAGGAATTGGGCTTCTATTTATTATGAGCAGTCCTTTCGCTCAGATGCCCACTTCTCACTAGACCTGTACATGTGTTGGCTGGCTGGCATGATTTGCTGTTGGTGATGAGGCGGTCAAGGTGACGTTGCAGGGCTTATGGTCGGCTCTCTGTGAGCTCAACGTTTAGATTTGCTCTGTATGGTTTGTACCCTGAATAATCTACATAAGTGTAAAATGTAGACGCGGTTTTGTATTGAATGATTCCATTGTTCTTAGGCAAGGATTTGAGGTTTAAAGTTGTTGTGGGACGTACATGGTAGTTTGGTTCTTTGTACGGTTTTGAGTGATATAACATGTACACACTGGGTGCATAATAATGTAAAGGTACCAACAGCAACAAACGGATCTCCTCAAGGTAAGTCTGTTGGCTGTGTTTTAATGAAGACCATCGCTGGACTTCAGGATCTTCCTCCGTTCAGCTCAAGGTGAGGCGCTGGTTATGTTTTTTCTTTGGTTGGTTCCGGCCGGAATGTTCGGATTCCGGTCGGACGGTTTGTGCTTCCCGCCGTGGAACTTTCTGAGTGTGGTCACTTTATTTAGTCCCAATGGTTAGCATAGAACGTTGTAGTCTTGATAAACATTAGAAGCCACCTGGCAGTTAGTTGGAGCGGAGTCCCCTGAGGGAATCTGGCAGAACGTTCTGGATTGTATTTGCGTAACCTCGAGCCGCTGCCAACGGAAACAATTTTTCAGTCGGTTTCCATTTGGAATTGTTGCCCCTTATCTTAAACAACTTTAAGTTTGATATTAAATAATAATAATAACTAATACATTTAATTTAAAGGGCGCCTTTCAAGACATCCAAGGTCACCTTACAGAGCATAAAGTTATCATAAATCGTTTAAAAACAAGACATTGTTGAAAAATAATAATGGATAAATAAAACAAAAACAAGACGAAACAAACAATGAAGACAGTGATCAGTTAGACGTAAATACATACTGACACGTACGTCGTACAATATCTTGATAATTTTCGATGGTTGCGCCGTACTTCTAACCACGTTGACGGACTCGCGCTGCGTACGAACGGCCTTCTACTTGCGGGCCCATTTTTGACATCAGTGAAGGCTGTAAATCATTTCAAGCTGGAAGACATTTTGACAGTTCTTCAACGGAACCAACACCTGAATATGGCTGAGTAAATTTGTTTTAATATCGATACTGCTTAGTGTTTGTTACTTCAGCTTTTGTACGTTCTAAATATCTGCGGCCATTAATTGCCGCAGAAGTTAAACCCTACCCAATGGAATGACGTTAAACAACGACTTTGTTGCAGAGTTACCAACTGGATAATATCAAAGCTAAAATAATGGCAGTTTTTCTCACGTTACAGTAGAAGATTATCCAGAACTGTACAAGGTTAAAAAGGTAACATGTAGTTTGTCCCAAGGTGTCTGCCTCCTCACCCAGAGCCAGACCTCCACCTCCTCACCCAGAGCCAGACCTCCACCTCCTGTCAGAAGACCTCCAGAACAGGTCAGTGCTCTGGTGTGTGAGTAGAGTCTTCTCAGGTCAGTTTCAATGCATGGCCTGAACCACTTCTTTAAATTTGTGGACTGCTGTCTTCATTCCCAAAAACTGGATGCTCATGTCTGGTCTCAAATCTTTTCTAGCCTTGAGTTATAAAATAATGGTTCAATTAATTGTGTAACTCGGTTTCGGATGAGTCCATTAAGTTTATTGTTGGGCAAATTCTGATATAACCCTGCTGCAGTATCTGAAAGGCGAGGCTGAGAGGCTGGGGACCGAGGCTTGTGGTGCCAGGATGGACCGGAGACTGAGGCTGGAGACCAGGGGCCTGCAGCACCGGACCAGAGGGTAACCATCACCAAGCTCATCTGAAACACAAAAATCCACGGTAGTTTAGGTCTGCTTTTGATCATCTAATGACTTTAAATCTGCCAAGCTGTGATTTGAGTTAATTCATACCGGGTTTATCTATGAGTCATATGAGCCATTATTGTTACTAGTGCTGCTACGACCGTAGTGGATGAATTACTGAACGCGACAATCTGAAGACGTTGTCTAATTTAAGTGTTTAAATTTGTCTTCCATTTTACAAGTGAACCTCAGATGCAGGAGGTGGGGTGTGTTGCGTCCCCAGGTGATTTAATGCTGAGACCAACTGTTTGTAACCAGACCAGGAATCCATGTCTGGAGGAGCTGATAGAGGAGCTGAAGGAGGAGCCGTGCTGATGGAGGAGCCGTGCTGAAGGAGCTGATGGAGGAGCCCTGCTGAAGGCCCTGCCTGGTGGAGGAGCTGGTGGAGGCCCTGCCTGGTGAAGGACGTCTGTCGTGGGGTAGATGGAGCTTGACTCTGAAGTGATCATCACACTCGCTGCCACTTCTCGTAGAATACTGCTACCACAAACTACCGGCGTTTGTACCATATATACATACACGACATCTGTTTTACCGCCTGTTGAAGGAAGACTTCCGCTGTTTGTTCCAGACCAGGACTCTGTCTGAGGAGAGCTGCTGGAGGAGCTGAGACGCTGGAGGACGCCTAGGAATCGACCAACAAGGATTCCTCGTAAGTTTGTATTTACTTACATGGTTGACTTAAAGGGCAAAATACAGCTGTTCCTTTGACATGCGTTAACCAACTACCGCTGTGTTTTCTTACTAGAACGTGTTTCTGGAGCGGAGGTGAGCTGGTAGGGGAGCCGTGAATCTGGAGGATGACCATCAGTCTACCAACAAGGATTGGAAGTTTGTATTAACCTAACAAAGTGGAAATAAAGGGCTTTAAAATAAGACGAACTACATATTTGTTTCCAGACGTTGGGGCCCTGTTTGTTCCAGACCAGGACTCTGGCTGAGGAGAGCTGATGGGGGAGCCAAGACTCTGGAGGCCGACATCACTCCACCAACCAGGATCCTCGTAAGTTTGCATAAAATATACAGAGTGGACTTGTTGTAGCGCAGGATTAGTTTGTCCAGTACAAGTTACGGCATACTACTGTGCTTGTTTACCAGACAAACTACAGCAGCTGCTTTGTTACGCGCCATTATAGCCCAACTACTCCTGTGTTTGTGACCTTACATTAGAGACAAACCACTACTGTGTTTGTTACCTTGCATTAGAGCCCAACTACTCCTGTTTGTTACCTTGCATTAGAGACAAACCACTACTGTGTTGTTACCTTACATTAGAGACAAACTACTACTGTGTTTGTTACCTTACATCGGAGACAAATTACGTTTGTAACCAGACCAGGAATCTGGAGGACTGATGGAGAAGCCGTACATCTAGAAGGCAAATCCTGAGGACAACCAGGACTCTACCATCAAGGATTCCTCGTAAGTTTGCATTATCTGGACATGGTGGACTAGGTTGGGGGTTCAACTCTCAAACCAATGGTGCCGGGTTCAAGTCCTCAGAATACAGTGATGCGTCCTTGAGCAAGGCGCCCTAAAGCCTGCCTGCTCCTTAATGACTAATCTTTGGTTCAGATAATGTTGCATCTTTTGAATATTGAACCTAATCAATGTCCTTGTTTGGTCCAGGCAGACACACCTGAGCTGAACCCCAACTGAACCTGACATCCTGCTGGTCCCGTCTCCTCAGTTCATCTTAGCCTCCTCTTCCAGAAGACCTGCTGAGCTCAGCAGTCTGAGGCTGATGTATCAATGACCTCCAGTGGGAGTGATCTTCTTGACCCCACATGTAACCGTGTGCTTCCACACGCCTTTCCCTCACGTCTGTCACTAACCTCACTACTTCACTACTCTCTACTGCTTCCTCTTCTTCCTTCTCTGTGGTTCGAACCTTTACACTGAAGGCGCGTCTTCCTGCCCTCAGAGGGTTCAGCGTTAGGGTTGAGAGTCAGGGTTTAGAGTCAGGGACAGAGCTGGTCAGGGAGGACTGCTTTAACACAAACCTCTTCACTTGCTTTCGGAATGGTGGTGACATTTTGAAAAGATTCATTTGGGAAAATGTTTTCCTCTGCTTCCCTTTACAAAATTGTATTAAACTTCTGTCAAGTGCGTTTGTTTATATATTAAAATCTGTTTTACCACATGTTGAAGCAAGACTTCCGCTGTTTGTTCCAGACCAGGACTCTTTCTGAGGAGAGCTGCTGGAGGAGCTTAGACGCTGGAGGATGACTAGGAATCGACCAACAAGGATTCCTCGTAAGTTTGTATTTACTTACATGGTTGACTTAAAGGGCAAAATACAGCTGTTCCTTTTGACATGCGTTAACCAACTACCGCTGTGTTTTCTTACTAGAACGTGTTTCTGGAGCGGAGGTGAGCTGGTAGGGGAGCCGTGAATCTGGAGGATGACCATCACTCTACCAACATGGATTGGAAGTTTGTATTTACCTAACAAAGTGGAAATAAAGGGCTTTAAAATAAGACAAACTACATATTTGTTTCCAGACGTTGGGGCCGGACTTGCGCTGTTTGTTCCAGACCAGGATTCTGGCTGAGGAGAGCTGATGGGGGAGCCAAGACTCTGGAGGACGACATCACTCCACCAACCAGGATCCTCGTAAGTTTGCATAAAATAAACAGAGTGGACTTGTTGTAACGCAGGATTAGTTTGTCCAGTACAAGTACGGCATACTACTGTGCTCGTTTACCAGACAAACTACAGCTGCTACTTTGTTACGCGCCATTAGAGCCCAACTACTCCTGTGTTTGTTACCTTGCATTAGAGACAAACCACTACTGTGTTTGTTACCTTGCATTAGAGCCCAACTACTACTGTGTTTGTTACCTTGCATCAGAGACAAATTACATTTGTAACCAGACCAGGAATCTGGAGGACTGATGGAGAAGCCGTACATCTAGAAGGCAAATCCTGAGGACAACCAGGACTCTACCATCAAGGATTCCTCGTAAGTTTGCATTATCTGGACATGGTGGACTAGGTTGGGGGTTCAACTCTCAAACCAATGGTGCCGGGTTCAAGTCCTCAGAATACAGTGATGCGTCCTTGAGCAAGGCGCCCTAAAGCCTACCTACTCCTTAATGACTTATCTTTGGTTCAGATAATGTTGCATCTTTTGAATATTGAACCTAATCAATGTCCTTGTTTGGTCTGGGCAGACACACCTGAGCTGAACCTCACCTGATCCTGACATCCTGCTGGTCCCGTCTCCTCAGTTCATCTTAGCCTCGTCCTCCAGAAGACCTGCTGAGCTCAGCAGTCTGAGGCTGATGTATCAATGACCTCCAGTGGGAGTGATCTTCTTGACCCCACATGTAATCGTGTGCTTCCACACGCCTTTCCCTCACGTCTGTCACTAACCTCACTACTTCACTACTCTCTACTGCTTCTTCTTCTTCTTCCTTCTCTGTGGTTCGAACCTTTACACGGAAGGCGCGTCTTCCTGCCCTCAGAGGGTTCAGCGTTAGGGTTGAGAGTCAGGGTTTAGAGTCAGGGACAGAGCTGGTCAGGGAGGACTGCTTTAACACAAACCTCTTCACTTGCTTTCGGAATGGTGGTGACATTTTGAAAAGATTCATTTGGATAAATGTTTTCCTCTGCTTCCCTTTACAAAATTGTATTAAACTTCTGTCAAGTGCTTTTGTTTATATATTAAAATTCCACATTGAATTCTACATGTTTGGTGCGGTTCATTTAATTGTCCTTTAACTTGGTTAATGTAAAGCTAAACTCCTGCGATACATTTAATATACATGATTGTTAATCAGCAATGTTCACATAATCCATTTTGTAAAAATATGAAACCTCCATATTACTACTAAATTCATGTATTTAACAATGTACATACTGCCCCGCAGGCCATTCTCTGCTACTACAACACGTTCAATCCACCAACCCGTCTCACATCAATGTACTACTGTATAGCTACGTTGGTTCAAACGGAAAATGTAGTTTGTTGTGAGACTGTTGTCCAGCAGAGGGAGCTGTCATACACCTTAATTATACAGGAATGTCTGTGTATTTACATTTTAAGCTCGGAGGACGTCAGGACGCGTTTTTACCTGGTTGATTAGGCCCTGAACGCAGAACCTAAACCCAGACATCCTAAACACAGACCCTGTGTTTAATTAGCCCCGAATATAATTTTTGGGTTAAAATAAAACTACAAATATTTATAATTATAAGTAGCCTAGTCTAGATAGTCCTTCTGGCAGGAGAATAAACTGTTTAAAAACATAACCTTTTTACCACAAGTGACAAACCTATCCTATCCCCATTCAGATCAGTGCTTGTGGGTCTATCACTTGTATTAATTTTACTCTGAAATAACTTGACTGCAACTTTAGATGTTTGGGGATAATCAGCAAAGCGGTCAGGTAGCTATTTTAAGCCATAATAAACTGCGTATTTTGTTTATTTGGGTGAAGCATTGTGAAAGAAATTGCATATACTTGCATATAATTGTACAGATAATTTTGGCATTTCCATTTTCCGTCTGGGCTAAGCCCCGGATGTTAATGAAACCTAGAAACACCCCTGCCTGTTGCCAACGTACAGGGTTATAATCGTAACATATAAGTGCAATCATTTAATACTTTTCCTGGGTGAATGAATTACATCGAATAAATAAAACTGAGGTTTCAAAAATATTTTCATGCAACTTATTCTGTAGTTATTTTATGTTTACCATCCGTTCTTTTTAATAATTATAATAAATCTTAAAAAAAAAAAAAAAAAGCTGAACAATTGCCAAAAAATGCAAACTTTTCATCTCCTTGTATTGGTTTTTTACTTTAACAATCACTGAATTCCAACAATTGATCAACATTTGAACATAAATGGATAAACGAAACTGTACAAATGAAAATGTAGGAAATTTTCATTCCCAACCTTCAAACAGTGTGGTGGTGTGGGAGCAAGACGAGACCAAACCATTCCTAGCTTCATGGCGGGTTCGAACATTCGCTTTAAAGTCAAATACAACGCCGGGTCACATTGTGCTATTTTATTTAAATGAAACACAAATCTAAACCAGAAATGTGTCGATGAAACGTGATCTTCATCTACTTTAACACTAGCGGAACCGTTTACACACCCCTAAAAATCATGTAACATGGTACGCTCCCCGATCCATCCAGTTCTCTTTAGTGTTTGCCAATGTTGGAGGTGTAACTGGGGTCCGGCCCTGGATAAAGGTAACAATATACCTTCAAGTGTTTATCCGCATGTGTCGGATAGTCAATTGATTATACCGCAAAGGGTCGTCTGTCCAGATATGTGTCTGCATTGCAATGAAAACCCCTCAGACTTTGGTAGTGATGGGGTGATCGGGAGATGCTAGCCACAGGGGTACACGGCAGATCAGCCATTACGTTGAGTTTGACAGAGTCAAACATCTTGACAATAAATGCATCAGCTACTGTGAGGTTTTAGCCAGGAGTGTCATAACACGCTTCTATAAAAAATGCACGTTTCACCATTCTTTGTTTGGTTTTTCGAAGCTGACATGCACGAGATAACGGAGGCTAATTTGCTAACCTCAGTTAGCTGCCTGCTAATCTGGACACTCGTTAGCAACCTGGATGTAAATGTTGTCTCTGGAGGGGGGACACTTTTCAATAAAAAAACACACCACATAAAACCTTACGTTATATCACGTGATTACCCCTTGTCTGACTGAAATGTCAGTGCGGGCTTCCAGTTTGAACACCGGCTGGAAGTGATGTTGCTAACATTTGGGTTGACTGCGAGTTGGCCCTTGGGATCCTGCAATGCATCTGTGGTTGGCTTGACGTGAGGATGCACAGCACTGTGCAGCCGCAGGACACTGACATCTGGAATGACAGGCTGTTACATTGGGCGTCTGAACCCCTATGGTCCAAATCACTTGATGTCATTCGTGTGGACATGCCAATGCCGTTTTAAATGTCTCAGTTCAGGAGCGAGTGGGAATCTGTTGGAGCTGCAACCCCTAACAGAAGACAAATTAAAAGTGTGTTAACGTTATAATGGTTGCATAAGCAGTGTGTATCTGTCATCTACGATGTATGGGTTATTGCTGACATTTGAGTGTATAACCTGGTTATGTGTCTGTTCTTAAGAAATAAATTCATTTTTATCTTCTGGATAATGTTGAATGGGCCTGGAGGTACATACACAGTGGTAGTGTTTCTATGAAACTAAATTAAGCAATTCAGAACTTTCATCTTTTATATCCATAGCTTACAAAGAAAACGTAGTAGTGGATGTGCTATAATGCAGTAAGTGCAGGTCAAATGCAGTCATTCTAAAAGTCCTGTTGAGCTGTCACATGAGACAGCTGTCTTAATATATTTGTAAACCTAATGTCATGTATGTTAACACTTTCTCTACATTGATCGACACACTCAGACTCAAATACTATATTTAAATTATGATCCACTATTTCTTTGTTTCATGCACTCATTGTGGAGAGTCTCTCTATTTCTCTCTTGCTGTCTCTGCCCAGTAAACAATAATTGTATTTAATTCTATTAAAGTATAATTTAAATCATGATGGCCGCACTGGTATCCACCTCAATTTGGTTTCCAGGGAGTAGTAGTATCATAGTGATGCCCAGGCTGCTGTTGATTTTGTTCCCTTCCATTTAACTACCCCCCATCCCACCCGTTCCTCAGCGTGTCCCAACAACGCCCTGACGTCTGTCACTCCTCGATGTCTAACTCCTCCTGCCTTGATCCGTCCCGTTCCAGGAATAGAGCATGGCTCAAGTGAAAGTGCAGACCTCAGTACCCCTGGCTGGTCCTGGCCCCTCCCCCGCCGGAGCGCCCCCCGCGGCTATGGCCAGCCCCGGATCCCTGGGTCTGCAGCAGCCCTCCGTCAATGGCACAGGCCCGGCCCCCGCAGCCGGCTGCCTCCCTCCCTCAGTCGGATACGGGGACGACCCTGTGCCTGCCTCATCACCAGGTACCCCCCGAGACCCTGAGCCTCACCACCAGGTACCCCCCTAGACCCTGAGCATCACCACCAGGTACCCCCCGAGACCCTGAGCATCACCACCAGGTACCCCCTAGACCCTGAGCCTCATCACCAGGTACCCCCCCGAGACCCTGAGCCTCACCACCAGGTACCCCCTAGACTGTGAGCATCACCACCAGGTACCCCTAGACCCTGAGCCTCACCACCAGGTACCCCCTAGACTGTGAGCATCACCACCAGGTACCCCCCTAGACCCTGAGCCTCATCACCAGGTACCCCCCGAGACCCTGAGCCTCATCACCAGGTACCCCCCTAGACCCTGCCTCATCACCAGGTACCCCCCGAGACCCTGAGCCTCATCACCAGGTACCCCCGAGACCCTGAGCCTCATCACCAGGTACCCCCCTAGACCCTGCCTCATCACCAGGTACCCCCCGAGACCCTGAGCCTCATCCCCAGGTACCCCCCTAGACCCTGAGCCTCATCACCAGGTACCCCCTAGACCCTGAGCCTCATCACCGGGTACCCCCCTAGACCCTGAGCCTCATCCCAAGGTACCCCCTAGACCCTGAGCCTCATCACCGGGTACCCCCCTAGACCCTGAGCCTCATCACCAGGTACCCCCTAGACCCTGAGCCTCATCACCGGGTACCCCCCTAGACCCTGAGCCTCATCACCAGGTACCCCCCTAGACCCTGAGCCTCATCACCAGGTACCCGTAGACCCTGAGCCTGACCCTGCCTCATCACCAGGTACCCCCCTAGACCCTGAGCCTCATCACCAGGTACCCCTAGACCCTGAGCCTGACCCTGCCTCATCACCAGGTACCCCCCTAGACCCTGAGCCTCATCACCAGGTACCCCTAGACCCTGAGCCTCATCACCAGGTACCCCCCAAGACCCTGAGCCTCATCACCAGGTACCCCCCTAGTCCCTGAGCCTCATCACCAGGTACCCCCTAGAGCCTGCATTGGAGAACTAAAGCTAAACTTGCGTTGTGGTGCAGTTAGATAGTATGTGCAGTATTTATGGAAAAGAGAGAGAAAAACAAACGGGCTACCTCATCGTTTGGACAAGACAAGCACGTGCATAATTGTTAATCATGAAAAGGTTATCTGACACCCAGTTATTTATTCACGATACGAAGATAACCACAATTATTCTGTCCACAGCAGTGTACGGCAAACTTGTCAAACGTGTTATAAGAAAAAAAGATTCTTCAGAGCAGGATAGTACAGTGAGGGACGAGACAGAGTTCCTCTCCTAGCCAGGGAAGTCTTGAATTCGATTCCTCCCGTCCACTGTGCACAGCCTGGCTGGAGGCATCCCTGAGCGACCTGCGACCTCAATGACTGGTGTCTGAATGCACTGTAAGGCAAAAGAAAAGGACAAGTGCTGTCAGTAGCTGCAACGCTAGGTGCTGTATCGGTATGTTCTCAGCATCGGCCGATACTCGAGTTCAGGCATCGGTATCGGGAAGGGAGAAATGGCACGGGAACATCTCTAATCGATTTACGCACGTGGCTTTCCTTCTTCCAGGCCCGCCCCAGGAGAACATGGCAAACCCTAAAGAGAAAACTCCAATGTGTTTGGTGAATGAGTTAGCCCGTTTCAACCGGATCCAGCCGCAGTACAAGCTCCTCAACGAACGGGGGCCAGCCCACGCCAAGGTGGGAACGGGACGTCACGCTTTTATTTTGAAGCACACATTTGCGCCATGCATGAATAATGTATCCGTCCAATGTCCTGCCAGGGTCTGATGTCATAGACAGACCCCAGCAAGTACTGTGTATATATGTGTAAGCAGTGCATGCAAAAACACATTGTGTAATATTTATTATAGTATGAATATTAATAGTTTTGTTATTTTAATCTTGCCTGTCTGGGCAACACTGATCACATGATACAACTATGGAGAAATTACTAGAGTGCCCCCGAGAAATGGAAACTTGATGCAATCATTATCCATCTCTGAAACTCTAACAAAACAAACATCTAACTTTGCTTGATAAACACATAGTATTAGTATCATGCCAGATGACTTTTTCCCTAGTTTTTGGTCTTGTGCTCAAGTGAATTAATGTTGGCCATAATATCAGGCCTTTCATCATCATCAATGAATGATATAGTTATATTAATGAATAATTACATTGTTTCAATACACTTGTTTAAGGGACATTTGTCGGGGTCTAATCACTGCGTTGTAGATTAACTTCTAGACAGCTGGATTAATGGGTAACCCAGGGGATGAATCGATGGTGCTGCTTTTATTGATTCCTGTCCCTCTCTTCCCCTCTCCTCTCTCCCCCTCCCTCCTCTCTCCCCCTCTACCCTCTCTCTCCTCTCTCCCCCTCTACCCTCTTGCTCCCCCCTCCCTCCCCTCTCTCCCCTCTACCCTCTCTCTCCTCTCTCCCCCTTCTCCCCTCTCTCCCCGTCTCCCCTGTCTCCCCTCTCTCCTCTCTCCCCCTCTACCCCTCTACCCTCTCTCTCCTCTCTCCCCATTCTCCCCTCTCTCCCCCTCTCCTCTCTCCCCATTCTCCCCTCCCTCCCTCTCTCCCCTCTACCCTCTCCCCCTCCCCCTCTCCCTCTGCAGGTGTTCACCGTGCAGCTCTCTCTGGGGGAGCAGGTGTGGGAGGCGGAGGGCA
>NC_044070.1:24415155-24420043 GCF_902167405.1 Gadus morhua | reverse complement strand
GTGTGTGTGTGTCTGTATGTGTGTGCATGTGTATCTGTGTGTGTGCATTTGTGCGCATGTGTGTGTGCGTGCGTCTGCGTGCATGTGTGCGTTTGTATGTGTGAGCGTGAATGTGTGTGTGTGTGTGTGTGTGTGTGTGTGTGCGTGTGTGTGAGAGCGTGAATGTGCATGTGTGTGTGTATGTGTGAGCGTGAATGTGTGTGTGTGTGTGTGTGTGTGTGTGTGTGTGTGTGTGTGTGTGAATGTGTGTGAGCTGTGATGTGTGTGTGTGTTGTGTGTGTGTGTGTGTGTGTGTGTGTGTGTGTGTGTGTGTGTGTGTGTGTGTGTGTGTGTGTGTGTGTGTGTGTGTGTGTGTGTGTGTGTGTGTGTGTGTGTGTGATGTGTGTGTGTGTGTGTGTGTGTGTGTGTGTGTGTGTGTGTGTGTGTGTGAGCGTGAATGTGTGTGTGTGTGTGTGTGTGTGTGTTTAGGGTTCATTAAGTTCAACCCCAGATACTACAGCCCCAGTATATATCAGAGGGTTTCTCATGATGTCACCCACATTCCAAGCTGCCATCTTGGTTTCTTTCCACCCTAATAGGAAGAATAATAACAAGTGGGTGCTTGGTTATTCTGGGAGTTGTTCTGGGAATGTGGTTTTGGGACTTCAGATCACATGATTGAGAGCCTGTCATACAATAGACGGTGAATACATGGCTGGTTATTTGGTATGAAAACACTGGGGATCAGGGGACACCATGTCTCCAGCCTTCACCAGACTCAACCCCTTCTTATCTGCCTAGACTCAGTATTGACTATATTTACAGGTGTATTGATGAGGTGCAGTTGTAATCAGCGTGGCAAAGCGTCTGATTTATAAGCCCCACCGCAGGAATGAAGTCCTCCCACCAGGCGAGGCCTAACGAACCTGTGAGATTGTTTTGCATCTCAGACGTTTCTGGCTAATGCAGGTCGTTAAGGTTCGTCACTTTATCGTTTATCAGCACTTTTGTTGCTCCACCCTTGAGTGTTAAATAAATGGCCGTCAATTGACTCGGGAATACATGATGGCAACATCACATACACACACACACATACACACATGTGTGTATGTGTGTGCGTGTGTGTGCCTGCATGTGTGAGCCTGCTTGTGTGTGTGTTTGTGTGTGTATGCGTGTCAAAGCGATAAAATAATGTATATGTGTGTAAGCGAGCAAACGTACGTGTACATCTTTGTGTGTATGTGTGTGTGACGTGCATGTGTGTATGTGCGTGCCCGTGCATTTCCAAACACGGAATATAAAATAATGAGAGTTGAGGCAGGTGCACCGTGGCAGAAGGCTACCTTGAAGCGTCACCTTCAGGACTGCAGATTACAGGGGTCTCTTCCTCTTCCTCTCCAGATTACTGGGGTCTCTTCCTCTTCCTCTCCAGATTACAGGGGTCTCTTCCTCTTCCTCTCCAGATTACAGGGGTCTCTTCCTCTTCCTCTCCAGATTACAGGGGTCTCTTCCTCTTCCTCTCCAGATTACAGGGGTCTCTTCCTCTTCCTCTCCAGATTAAAGGATGCCTCTTCCTCTTCCTCTCCCTCTATTCTCCTTCGGCTCCCCTCAGCTGCCCCGTTTCCACTGTCGTCTTGCTTCCTGTTGTGATTCATTCATGTCCTTCAGAACCCTCTCAGGGAGGTTTGGAGGGTTCTGTAAGCGGCGTGCAGAGCTACCTGTTAGCCTCCACGCAGCTCGCAACACCGCCGTGTAATTAGCTCCTAACATAATGAGAATGATAGGAAATGTTTTATCCTAGGCCTTGTAATTCATTTCCTGAGTTATAATAACGCAACCACGATTACCATTCGACGACTTCTGCTACTTCTATGAGGACTACTTCTACAAATAATAACGATAAATTAAGTATAATTACAATAATCCCTCTCTCTTCCTGCGTAGAGACTGGGAACGTTTAGGTGCACTAACAAATAGAGCACACACACACTGGCACACAAACACACGGAAACACACACACGGATACACACACAGGCACCCACACACACACGGACACACACACACACGGAAACACACACGCACGGACACACATGCATGGAAACATTCTGTTCCCTCTGTCAGTTTGGTTACAAATATTATACTATGTATTTTTTCCCCGTGTGGGGAGTCAGGGTCGGGGGGGGGGGGGGGAAACACTGTAAATAAGCAGTAAGATACGCAATCCCCTGACAGTAGTAGTCTTGGCTCCTTACAACAATATTCAAAAAATGGGGGCGGGGCGTGGCAACGCGATGTACAAGCATAGAAAAGACAGGAAGCAGATATATACACGTGTTCCTGGGAGAACCTATACATTAAATACACTTTCTACAAAGAACCTCCATATTGAAAAATAAACCGCTAAACGCCGTAGCTATGGTGAGACCGCCCGGATACCTTAGAGGTACAGCACTCGTCTGCACACGCACATGCGCACACACACTACAAGACGTCAAGAAACACACTCTCCACACACACCCTCCACACACACACACACACACACACACACACGTAAAGACAAGGACAAGAAAGTGTTCTGAGGATGGAGGCGGGGTCAGCAAAGGTCGCCAGGGACGAGGGTGTGGAGGTAGGGAGGGAGATCGGGGAGGGGGGGAGATAGTGTGTGTGTGTGTGTGTGTGTGTGTGTGTGTGTGTGCGTGCGTGCGTGCGTGCGTGCGTGCGTGCGTGCGTGCGTGCGTGCGTGCGTGCGTGCGTGCGTGCGTGCGTGCGTGCGTGCGTGCGTGCGTGCGTGCGTGCGTGCGTGCGTGCGTGCGTGCGTGCGTGCGTGCGTGTGTGTGTGTGTGCATGGTATAAAAGTGAATCTAAATCCAACCAGGGCAAATGACGAGAAATCCAAATCTTTCAATTAATCTTGTAACTCCCCTGTGGGCAGATGTTGGATAGACGGCGTGGGGGCAGAGGTCAGAGAGAGAGAGGGAGAGACGCGGAGAGGCGGAGCGAGCGAGAGAGGGAAGGAGAGTCACACACGGGAGAACGGAGAGAACCGAAGATGACCTGTCGTAAAGCCGAGCCTCGTGCAGTTTGAATGACAAACACATGAATCAGGGTCGTATCACCCAAAGAATGATTTATTGGTTTCATTCTGATCACTTACCAGTGAGAAATTAGTAGTGAGCACGGCCATTTTTGGTCATCCTATTCTAAGTTTCCAGTTCTCCAGGAACTACAGTAGATTGTGCAACCAGTTAAGTGGTAGACGTTGCCATTTCATCATGGCGGACAACAAACAACAAAAATGGTTAATCGATTTAGAACTGGTTAGTTGTCGCAGTATGACACAGTTCAATACTCACCCACGTCTCTTGACTCAGATTTCTTAAATCACACCAGCCCAGATGTGTTACTGAGCGTGCCGGTGATGTTAGTGACTTGAGCGACTGATGACGATGACTGGTTGATGTTCTGCTGAGGCAGCCAATCAAGAGCCAATCAATGCAGGGGCCGTTGCGGTTTGCATGAATCTGTTTACAGTAAATGTGGAGTTACTTTTCCACAACTGAGTTCTTAAAGTGGATTCACTGATTCAAGTTCAATCGATTAGTTAAATTAAATTCAGACCAGTGGTTCTCAGAAAGCAAAATTGAACGCCACCAGGGATGTAGAATTGTATTACAAAAACTAAAAAAATATCTTGTCAGATACAGAGGTATATTTCAGAGACAGATAAGAGACTCAGTAACAAGCAGTCTAACCATCAGAATGAAAGAAGGACGTAAAAACATAAACAGAACAAGGCTTGACATTAGCCAACGGGCGAAGTAAAGATGTAAAAAATGTATGTGATAAATAATGAATTCAGCACTCTCACTTTTAAATTCAACCTTCTCACACTGGAACAATTTCAAAAAGATTTATTTGGATTTGGACACACAGACGCAATTACTGTTAAATATGTCATAATGTTTCACAATCCTAAGACAGTGTGGAGAGAAATATAGCAATATGTAGAGAAATGAAGGTTCCTATTTGTTGGTTTATGGTCTCCTAACAAAACACACAGTCAGTGAACTCCCTGAACAGACGTCTGTTTACTCAGCTGGGCCGCTCCAAGGCTTACTGTATCATTGTATTAAATCATTTTTAGTTGGAAAACCGATCTTCATATTTTAGGCGCTAGAGAGAGCTGCGCCGGCGCGCTCCACAGGCAACTCTGTCTCCAAGAGTTGTGCATCGTCGGCCAAAAGCGCTGCAAACATTCAGATTGTGTAAATGTGGCGTTGCTCTGGCCCAGTCGGGCGCAGGGAGCTTAGCCCGCGGCTCAGCCCCCGGGCGAGGGGGGCGGGAGACGGCTTTCATCTGCAGTGAAGTCGGCACAAGGTGCGTGCAGTGACTTCCTCACCGCGCTGAGGTCTCTCTCCCCACCGGGGATAATCTCTGTGTGAAGACGGCCAGGAACACACCTTTGATTACGGGGGTTCAGAGGGAAATGCTCCAACGGAAATCTCCCGTGGATTATACGCACGTGATTTCATTTTTAAAAAGGCATCTAGAGGCTATGTGTATGAGGGGAAAGTATAACGGAGCAGGAGAATACATTCACAAAATGACAGATTAGGCCTATTGGCCCGAGCGCTGCATATGAAAGGAGGAGTGATTGATTCCGGTTATTATGTCTTGAATGAAAATGAAATGGCATTGGGCTGCGGCGGGATCTCCGTGGTGAATTCTGCCGTTCACGTCGCCTGGCATCCGTCGACTGAGCTCTGGGTGTTCACTTCGAGGGAATCATTGCGTGGGGATATTAACGGGAAACATCTCAATGCAAAGAAACCGTTTTTTCTTCAAGGATTTCCCCTCTGCGCTCTATGTATGCACACGTTGTGTAGGCCTATATATATAATCTTCACTC
>NC_044070.1:24402655-24410155 GCF_902167405.1 Gadus morhua | reverse complement strand
AACCACAGAGGGACAGACGGTGTGTGTGTGTGTGTGTGTGTGTGTGAGTGTGTGTGTGTGTGTGTGTGTGTGTGTGTGTGTTTGTGTGTGTGTGTGTGTGTGTGTGTGTGTGTGTGTGTGTGTGTGTTTTCGTGTGTGTGTCTGTGTGCGTGTGTGTGTGTGTGTGTAGGTGTGCATGTGTATGTGACGTGTTGTTTAGCGACAGCAGCTAGCTGCTTCTTAGCAGGTCGGGTGGGGGGGTCATGTTTGGATGACCCCGGAGGATTTAAAGGCTTAAACGGAGGAGGAAGTGGGGAGGGGGGGGGGCGGGGGGTAAGGTTGGAAAGTGGAGTCGACGATTAAGACAGAAGGAGGAAGGAGAGGGAGAGCGAGAAGGAAGTGAAACGCTGGAGAAGAAGAGAAGACAAACAGAGAGAGGCAGAGAGAGGTGCGGCTACTGGGCAAGGCTACTGGGAGAGGGGGGGGGTGTGAGGGGGGGTGACCAAGGTCGAAGGCATTGTTGTCTAAGAGACAACTGTTCCGGGACCCCCCCCCCCGAGGCCTAAATTAGCCGCATGCTCCGGCGGCCGCGGGATCTGTTGTCCCTGTTCGTCAAACCCGGAGAGGCCTTAAGGCCGGACAGCATCATTCAGAGCTCGTTAACTCAGGGCAGCAGCACATACTCATCTGCCCCACACAACAACAGGCGCCCACACACACACACACACACACACACACACACACACACACACACACACACACACACACACACAGACTCACACACACACACACACTCACACACACACACACACACACACACACAGACTCACACACACACACTCACACGCACACACACACACATGCTCGCACACTCACATACACACACGCATACACATATATACACACACACATACACAGGCTCACACACACACACACAGATACAGTAGAGTGCATGAGGCAGATTGTGTTGTTGTAATACCTTGGAGTATATATCACGAGTAGTTTGTTTCACAATTGTCTTATTTTTATTTCACCTCATGAAAATGAAAACAGGAGCGAGAGGCAAAAAGGAGGAACCACAGAAGGCGTGTGGGCGAGTCATTAGTGAGAGGGGTGGGATTTAGTGAGTTTAGAGCTAAAGCTCGTTCTAATTGACCCCCCAGTCCACCCAGCAGAGCGGGCCGCTGCAGGCCTTACCTCGAGTCCATTAAGGGAACACCCTCCCACCTGGTTCACCAATCTCCCCCATCACTAATCCCTTCACAAAATGTCAAAAGAGCCCCACACAGGGAGGCTTCAGATAAGACTTAATGAAAAAGAATCGATCGGCTCCATCGATCCGCGGGGTCTTCCAGGAGCGCGGTGGAGGGCGTGTCTCCGAGGGGCCGTTCTGCGCGCAGCCGCATTCTGCGCCGGGGCGCGTATTGAGGAATCCTACTGCGGCCTCGCCATGACCCGCCCTGCGTCCTCTGTGATCACTCTACGGTCCCCTCTCTGTGAGCATTCGAGAGCGTCACGAAGAGCTCTAACCCTAACCCCTAACCCCTTACCCTAACCCTAACCCCCAACCCTAACCCCTAACCCTAACCCCTTACCCTAACACTAACCCCTAACCCTAGCCCCTTACCCTAACAATAACCCTAACCCCTTACCCTAACACTAACCCTAACAATAACCCTAACCCCTTACCCTAACCCCTAACCCTAACACTAACCCCTAACCCTAGCCCCTTACCCTAACAATAACCCTAACCCCTTACCCTAACCCCTAACCCTAACCCCTTACCCTAACACTAACCCTAACACTAAACCCTAACCCTAGCCCCTTACCCTAACACTAACCCCTAACCCTAGCCCCTTACCCTAACAATAACCCTAACCCCTTACCCTAACACTAACCCTAACACTAACCCTAACCCCTTACCCTAACACTAACCCTAACCCCTTACCCCTTACCCTAACACTAACCCTAACCCCTTACCCTAACACTAACCCTAACAGTAACTCTAACCCCTTACCCTAACACTAACACTAACCCCTTACCCTAACACTAACCCTAACCACAGCAGCTACTGTTAAGCCAGTAAAAGCGCGGCAGTCGAATCCACAGACAGAAGAATCAAAGACAGGGGGGACGTGTGCGACGGACCAATCGGAAATAGAGGTGGGTGTGTCTTTTCGGGGTATTGGCGTGGCCATAGTAGGATTCGTAATGCGCAGAGCAGTGCAGGAGGGGGGGTCGCCCGGGAGACCTCCTTAATGCTGCTCGTTAGCGGCGGGGGCTAATGGGCGCCGCGCTAAAAGCTTTGAGATTTACCGCCAGTCACAAATCACAACCCGGGGCGGGCCCGAGCAACGCAGCACTGCGTCGGACGCTCTGTCACCGCTGAGGAGGAGGAGGGTGGGGGTGGTGGTGGTGGTGGTGGTGGTGGTGGTGGGGGTGGTGGTGGGGGTGGTGGTGGGGGTGGTGGTGGTGGTGGTGGTGGAGGTGCTGATGGTGGTGATGGAAGTGATGGTGGGGGTGGTGGTGGTGATGGTGGTGGTGGTGGTGGTGGTGATGGTGGTGGTGGTGGTGGGGGTGGTGGTGATGATGGTGGTGATGGGGGTGGTGATGATGGTGGTGGTAGGGGTGGTCACCATTTCTCAACTTGGCGATACAATATATGTAATCCCATTTATATCTCTATATATATATATATATATATATATATACTGTATATATATGTACACAGTATGGGGTTATATATAAATATTTATACAACGGGGGACCTAAATCCAGCGATCTGATTGGTTCCTAACTGTTGTATAATGAGCATATACATAACTGCTATGACGCCCGATCATTTTGTGAAAGTTTGCATATAACTCCGCGCCTGGAAGTAGAAACAGTTACAAAGTAAAACATGTGTTGGATGATGGAGAGGGTGTAAATGTTGTTACTCCGGGAGTGAGCAAGGCGATGGAGAGACTAACGAAAGCTTAGGCACACGGCGAGTGAACTGCTCCATAGGATAAATTGCCGGCGAACCGCTCTATCGGAGCCTTCTCTCGGAGGGACGCTAAAGTGTGTTGCATAGCGACCGTCGATGCATAGCGGCAGCCAGGAGGGACTACTTTTTTGTATTCTTTAATTAAACGGCTATTTTGACTTCTTGGTTTCTTTTTAAATGTAGTGTGTCTATGACTTTCGTTTCGCCATAACAGTAACCGTTGTATAAAAGCAATAGATCACTTCAGTCAGTGGCATGTGCTCATTATACCACTGTGAAGGGGGTCGCCGGCCCTCCGCTGCGCGTCGGGGCCGGACAACGCCCCTTAACAGTGGTATAATGAGCACATACCACAGCCTGGCGTGATCTATTGCTTAAATATATGTAACAACATTCATTGTAATATTAAGGGCTGGTTTTGTGAATCTTAATTCAGATTGTTATTAAGCGGTAAGGAACGAATATTTGCAAGCTTGAGTGTGTGTGTGTGGGTGTGTGTGTGTGTGTGTGTGTGTGTGTGTGCGTGCGTGCGTGCGTGCGTGCGTGCGTGTGGGAGAAGGCAACGAGCGACAATCCTTCGCTCTTTAACAATGTCTCAGTTACAATATTTAATAATCAATCATAGAATAGCTCTGAGAAAAGGTCAAATCCTATTACTACACAACTACTGTTGAACATTATCAAATTAAATAAGAGCTCTCTGACCATAGGTCTTACTATTACTCTGTAGTCATTCAGCAGTCTTGCTTTTTACAAAGTAACAGTGAACTTAGTAAAGGTATTGGAGAGGCATCGAGGTCAGAGACGTTGCAGACGGTTGAGCTCTCAGTGCTTTAACTCAGTCACCGTACTACTCAGCCAGGTCCCTCACTGACCCTTGATCATATTATGGTCTGGATGCCCTGACCTCTCCTCTGTAATAAATGAGAGCTGTTTGTGCGCTCAGTAGAAAGGGGACTTTACAGTATCTCAGCAGGTGGTACAGTCCGTACCTACGAGGTGACCAAGGGTTGGTGGTTAAAACATGGACAGACCGACGACAAACAGCGCTGAGAGTCGTCCTTAATGCGGTGTGGAAGCAAGGGTCTGAGGAGGAACACGATGGTGATTCAAATGATTTTATTAGGACAACCCCTTGCGATGAACCAGAGGGGGTCCTGAACAAAGCACCCCAAAAACATTACACACATACAAACAAGATAAACAGAACAGAACAAGACAGAAGCAATCAGCCAGACAACAAAAACACAAAACAAACAACGACAAAGAGAGAGAAAGAATAATGACCGTTACGTTAATGTCAGTGAAAACGGAGGCTTCAGTAAAGAGAGAAGAATGAGAAATCTGATAAAGTTGGAAAGGTGTTAAAGTCTACATGTACAGTTGGGATGAACATGAGTTGCCAGGGCATGTTTAATGAGGTGGTTCTGTGTTATTGGGAGCGGTCAGTGGTTGTGACCCTTGTCAGACAGAACAGTGGGAGATGATGTTAAGGCCCGTGTGGTTCTGCAAGTTATCTCCACTGTGAGACTGCTAACCAACTATTGATATTGAGATTGGAAAGTGAGAAGCAGGGCAATTACTGCAGCCCTGGAAAGTTTCAGACCTTTCATGAATCCTCTGCTTCTTTTTGGACTTTTCATAGTAGAGAGTGTAATTTTATGGGTAAATTATGTATTAAGGAATTGAAAATGTAACGATTGAACATTTCTCGTGGCGTGAGGTTTCTGCTGGGTTCTGTAATGCTGCTTTAATGATGGCTCTCAGGCTGTCCTTCCATTCCTTCCATTCCTTCCATTCCTCTCATTCCTTCCATTCCTTCTATTCCTTCCCCCCTTCTTTCCGTCCTGCCTCTCGGTCTCAGTGTAATGAGCATATAATAAAAATATATATATGACTTAATTTCATATCGTTATGGGTTGAGATAAACTTTATTAATCCCACTCCGGGGAAATCCACTTGTGACAGCTCAAGAGTCAATCGAGTGATTAAGTGACATAAAAATACACATTAAAAATTAATAAGATAAAGTCCTAATTCAGTCTGACTCTCTGGACTCAAACACTTACCCTACACACACACACACACACACACACACACACACACACCCCCCCCCCCCCCCCCCGGGTGACCTCGACCTCATTCCTCTCCCTCCTTCACGACCCCTAAACTTTCTGCAACCCAACAGAGAGGACCACGCTAGAGGCCGCTGGTGTCCGTCCTCTGGCAGGGCGCGCTCCGACTCTGACTAACGGAGACCATTACTCCCCGTCCACCTGCCGCCCCGTCCCATAAGAGCCCAGAGATCCATGAGAGGAGACGAGGAGGTCAGGTCAACTTCTTAACAGCCTGCCTGGAGTCAAAGCACCGAGGCGTTTGTGAAACCTTCGCATCGTTGGCGTACCCCCCCCCCCCCATACATGGAGCGCGGCGGGGCTTACGTTGGCTTTGAGGAACGCGGGCGTCTTCAGATGATTCATGGATTAATAATGCAGCCGCCGTCGCCTGTGAGGCTGCGTCTGAGGAAGTTCTGCCTCGATTGTTGGACTGATGCTATAACAGCACTGATAAATATTAATAGATGCTCCAAACGATGCATGGAAGGAGCCTCCTTAAAGCTCACTGACGTGTTTGCTTATGACAGTATCGCCGGCATTCAGACGATAAATTATTCTAAGACATTTGCAGCATACAAACAGGTTTATCTCCGCTGTGTGTGTTTGTGTATGCGTGCGTATGTGTGTCACCTATTTATCATCGTGCTCTTCTTTGAGGACAGAGTGTGTGCGTGAGGGAGAGCGCATGTGATAATTTTTTGTGTGGCTGCGTGCGCGTGTCCATGAGTGTTTGGCCGGCGATGCGTCATCCTGACCGTCTTTTAAAACACAGCGTTCGCAGGAGTAGTCTTGATGACGAAGGCTGTCTCCTCGAATCACCTCCACCATCGTCATCCTCCTGCAGGGTGGAGCGGGGCTCAGTCTGAGACCACCTGCACTCCACTCCTAGTAAGATGGGGTGGGTGGGGCTGGGTGGTGGTGGTGGGGGCGGAGGTCTGGCGGGTCACTCGTCACTGTACGTGTTACACCACCCTGTCCTTCGTCTCTGGTTACCGCGGGTGACCCCGTGCCGCGTGCGTCTGTGAGCGCTTGGTTCGGTCTGCTCGGTGGTTTGGACGAGTGTGATCGTGTGTTTCTGTGTCGGCTCCCTCCTGCTGTTCCAAGACCACGTTCCAGCTGTGCGCTTCATTACAACCCGACGACCAATCACAGCCACCGGTAATAATAATCACCTCCTCGTTCCCCCGTCAGGTGATGTAGACAGCGCTCTAATCCCAGTGTTTCTCCTAACGATGACTGATGGGTGAACACCATCAGGAAGCAGGTTGCGTGCAGCCTCGTTCGAACTCGCTTCTTTTAGGCGATGACGAGGGAGAAGTACCCCCTACTCACTGAGTCGCCCTCTTGGGGGGGAGGGGGTCTGCATGTGTCAGATTCCGCCATTGCGGGGACATCTGCCTCGAACGCGACAGCCCGCAATTACCAACCCGATGTTCAGCCCGTATTTATAGTCCCCCCAGTGCTGAAGGTCCCCTAATACACGCTAAGCATTGTACTTAACACGCCACGCGGCGACGGCGGAGGCAGAGGGGGGGCGCGGAGGAGGAGGAGAAGAAGAAGAAGGGGAAAACATGCCAGGATTGTGATTGGTTAAAATAATCAAGCTCCGTCGGGTTGTATTTTTAACTTCCTTGATAGTAGATTCTGCCTACTGTGTGTGTGTGTGTGTGTGTGTGTGTGTGTGTGTGTGTGTGTGTGTGTGTGTGTGTGTGTGTGTGTGTGTGTGTGTGTGTGTGTGTGTGTGTCTGTATGTGTGTGTGTGTGTGTGTGTGTGTGTGTCTGTATGTGTGTGTGTGTGTGTGTGTGTGTGTGTGTGTGTGTGTGTGTGTGTGTGTGTGTGTTCCTCTGTGTGTTTGTATGTGTGTGTGTGTGTGTGTGTGTGTGCCTGTGTGTTTTGAGGCTAAAACCTATGTATCCATTTATACGTTGTGTTCCAGCCGTCTGATGAATCATTATGATGTTAATGTTTGTCGGCTTTATTTGGTGAAGAAGGCGACCAGGTTGTAAGCGATCGCTTCGGTTTCATTTCCATCCGTCAGAGAGCATGATGGGTAAATAAGAAGAGAGAAATGTCAAACAGCATGTCTGTATCTTTGGTCGACTACATGCGTGGGAAGAAAATAATGCATAAATACATTTCAAAAGCTCAGGTGTTGTTGGGGGTGTGATGGGGGGGGGCTGGTTTGTGAATCATTTCCGTGCAATAATCTCTGACTTAATAAACTACCTCCCCCACCCATGCCCCATACACCACCAACACTTTACACCACCCACCCATACACCAACATCCCCACCCCACCTTCACATACAATACTAGATCAACCACCTCCCTGTACACCATCACCTCGCCCTCCCCCCATCATACACCACCACTTCCACCCCACCTCCCAACACACCACCACCTCCACCCACATC
>NC_044070.1:24345155-24390155 GCF_902167405.1 Gadus morhua | reverse complement strand
CCGGGGGCTGCTCCATAGGCTGTTCTATAGGGTCCTGACACGCCCAATCTATGCGCTGTGTGCCGGGCCAGACGCACTTAGCGGCTAATTGGGTTAGGCTAATCAGCGGTCGCCGGCATTGCACCGCGCTTCCCTCTGTCGTGACACGCCCATCCTCTGGTTCTCTTTCTCTAGTGCTCTCTCTTTCTCTGGTGCTCTCTCTCTCTCTCTCTCTCTCTCTCTCTCTCTCTCTATCTCTCTCTCTCTCTCTGTTTCTGGTGCTCTCTCTCTCTCTCTCTTTCTATCACTCTGTTTTCTCTATCACTCAAACACACACACACACACACACACACACACACACCCCCACACACAGTGACACTTAAATCTCTATTACCAAAGAAGAGTTGGGCAATAATTCAATATTGTCAAGTTGTTTTATTGTCTTTGGATGGTATGGTATCGTTGTGAAATGAAGATATCGACTTATAGTGAGACCCTGTTTTATAGTATAAATGGATTACGATGAGGAGATATATATAATTGTTTACAGTATGAGAAAGGCAATATAGTTTAATTCTGATACCATACTTTATATTTCAGTAACACAACTGAATAATGTTCAAGTCATTAATCAGCCTTAAGTTAATGATGACCTTAATCATTGACAAACCATTCATATATGTTACTGGTGATTGGTAATTGCCATGTTGAAGGGTCCATTTTACCACCATTTTGATTAGCAATTACAATCCGTGTCAAAATCGACCCTGCGTTCAAATCAGAAGAAGGACCGTCTCCCCAGATGAGTGATGGATAGATCAGCTGACAGTCATCGAGGTGACTGTGCCAACGGCTCGGCTCGGCTATCCATCATTTCCATGTACTTCCCTCAGTTAGACTGTTAAAAATGGTATTTATCATCATAAGCAATTCTAATAATTATCTAAGTAGAAATCCCTGTAATTATTGTGATACTTTTTTCCATATCGCCCTGCTCTAGTCAAAAGTTAAGCCTTTACAGCCTTTACAGATATCCAGTATGTTGTAGGACCGGTCCTATACAGCCTTTGATATCCAGTATGTTGTAGGACCGGTCCTATACAGCCTTTGATATCCAGTATGTTGTAGGACCGGTCCTATACAGCCTTTGATATCCAGTATGTTGTAGGACCGGTCCTATACAGCCTTTACAGATATCCAGTATGTTGTAGGACCGGTCCTATACAGCCTTTACAGATATCCAGTATGTTGTAGGACCGGTCCTATACAGCCTTTGATATCCAGTATGTTGCAGGACCGGTCCTATACAGCCTTTGATATCCAGTATGTTGTAGGACCGGTCCTATACAGCCTTTGATATCCAGTATGTTGTAGGACCGGTCCTATACAGCCTTTACAGATATCCAGTATGTTGTAGGACCGGTCCTATACAGCCTTTGATATCCAGTATGTTGTAGGACCGGTCCTATACAGCCTTTGATATCCAGTATGTTGTAGGACCGGTCCTATACAGCCTTTGATATCCAGTATGTTGTAGGACCGGTCCTATACAGCCTTTACAGATATCCAGTATGTTGTAGGACCGGTCCTATACAGCCTTTACAGATATCCAGTATGTTGTAGGACCGGTCCTATACAGCCTTTGATATCCAGTATGTTGTAGGACCGGTCCTATACAGCCTTTACAGATATCCAGTATGTTGTAGGACCGGTCCTATACAGCCTTTACAGATATCCAGTATGTTGTAAGACCGGTCCTATCCCACGGCGTTCTGGTATAACGTTCCTAGCTTAGCATCGCTAACGGTATAGCATCATACCTTCCCACAGCCGTGGCTGAATGAGTGTAGCAGGAGCAGCAGCTGAAGGAGTCCCAGCACTGTCTCAGAGCTCGTAGATGTGATGCTCAGTCGAGGTGCGATGGTGGGGGAGATGGGGGGAGCTGGAGGAAGAAGGGGAAGAGAGGATGGGAAGAGATTGAATAGATAAGGTAGCACATATTGTTCTGTTCTGAAGACAAGCAGACCGTTTGTCTGCTTGTCACAGACTCCCAGTGAAACACTCACACACACACGCAAACAATATCACACACACAGACAGTCCAACACTCACTCACTAACACACACACACACACACACACACACACACACACACACACACACACACACACACACACACACACACACACACACACACACACACACACACAAACTCACAGACTCCCAGTGAAACACTCACACACATACGCAAACAATAACACACACACAGACAGTCAAACACTCACTCACTAACACACAACCACACACACCCACACACACACAATCAAACACTCACACACACACACACACACACACACACACACACACACACAAACACACACACACACAGTGAAAGACTCACACACACAGTGAATCATTCTCTCTCACACACACACACACACACACACACACACACACACACACACACACACACACACACACACACACACACACACACACACACACACACACACACACAATAATCGTATCCTCAGGGGCCCTTGCCGATCACTGTACCTGACTACGGCCTTTCAGGCGGGGGCAGTAGAGTCCATCCTCTCTGTGGTGGGGGGGAGTCCTTCAAAGCCCCGTCAAGCCCCATCTGACTGGATGACCCCCCCCCCCCCCCCACATCACAAACCAACGGGGTGCAACGCCTAGACACCATCTTTATTCAGTGATTCATTTCATTCTTTTGAATAGTCATCGAAATCTCGAGATGAAGATCATGGTTTGGGAGAAATCTGCCCTTGTTATTCTGCTAGCTACGAGACCGGGATGGAAAGACTCCTATTTATTTATTCTCTCATGTATGTCCATTTAATTTCCTTTTATTGATGCAGTTATTCTCTGTGAGTTGCGAATGGTCCTTTTCCTGCGTTGGATTGGTTTTAAATTCACCACTTACTTTTCTAGCAACGGCAGCATGTGTTCCCCTTTCATTATTTAATATCCGGCACATATCTTCACACCTCTCCCTGCTCCACGCCTCTAATTACTAACAATAGACCACAAATCTGCCACAAATGTCTGTGGCAGAATCTAATGACGCATCCGCGCAAGCCATAAATATGTAAATATCTTCGATCCCCGGCTATTAATGCGACAGCAAAGATCCTTCGAAATATAACGGAACATACACACCGTGTGATTCCTTTGAATTGCGGAAACCTTCTTGTTGCTTTACACTCCTCTCTCTCCTCCCTGCAGATCCTGGCCATCATCTCCATCCTCTTCATCGTCCTCTCCACCATCGCCCTCTCGCTCAACACGCTACCGGAGCTCCAGGTGATGGACGAGTTCAACCAGGCCAACGACAACCCGCAGCTGGCCCACGTGGAGGCGGTGTGCATCGCCTGGTTCACCATGGAGTACCTGCTGCGCTTCCTCTCCTCGCCCAACAAGTGGAAGTTCTTCAAGGGCCCGCTGAACGTCATCGACCTGCTGGCCATCCTGCCCTACTACGTCACCATCTTCCTGACCGAGTCCAACAAGAGCGTGCTGCAGTTCCAGAACGTGCGCCGCGTGGTGCAGATCTTCCGCATCATGAGGATCCTGAGGATCCTGAAGCTGGCCCGCCACTCCACGGGCCTGCAGTCGCTGGGCTTCACGCTGAAGCGCAGCTACAACGAGCTGGGCCTGCTCATCCTGTTCCTGGCCATGGGCATCATGATCTTCTCCAGCCTGGTGTTCTTCGCCGAGAAGGACGAGGACGCCACCAAGTTCACCAGCATCCCCGCCTCCTTCTGGTGGGCCACCATCACCATGACCACCGTGGGCTACGGCGACATCTACCCGCAGACGCTGCTGGGCAAGATCGTGGGCGGGCTGTGCTGCATCGCCGGCGTGCTGGTCATCGCTCTGCCCATCCCCATCATCGTCAACAACTTCTCTGAGTTCTACAAGGAGCAGAAGCGGCAGGAGAAGGCCATCAAGAGGCGGGAGGCGCTGGAGCGCGCCAAGAGGAACGGCAGCATCGTGTCCATGAACCTCAAGGACGCCTTCGCCCGCAGCATGGAGCTGATGGACGTGGTGGTGGAGAAGGGCGGGGACAAGACCCCCACGGACAACCACCTGTCACCCAGCCGCTGGGGGGGCTCGGCCAAGAGCGTCACGTCGGACGCCGCCCTCAAGTCCCCCGGGAAGCAGAGCCCCGGGCCCATGGTGCTCACGCTACCTCACACCGTCAGCATCACCGGCGCCGGCGGCCCCCAGGGCACCGCCCGCAGCCCCCAGCACTACAGGGGCAGCCCCCAGCGCCTCAACGTCCAGAAGCTGGAGGAGATGTACCACCAGATGACCAAGTCGCAGTCCTACACCAACCTGAACACCACCAGCTCCGTGAGCACCCTGAGCACCTCCATGACCGCTCTGCCGTCTCCGGGCAGGAAACCCAGCAGCCCCGATGGCGCCGTCAGAGAGGAGGTGGAGCTGGAGATGAAGGAGGTGGAGCCCTCCTCCATGGAGGGGTTAGACGACTACACGGAGGATATGAAGGAGGAGGGGGACGCCACCTACCAGGACTCTCTCCCTGAGCTGGATCTCCTGAGCGCCAGAGGGGACCGGAACCCGCAGGGCTGCCTGCTCACGGACGCCGTCTCCATCCCCGTCAGCTCGGGGGACAGACCTCACTCCGACAGCGGCGACAGGGAGAGCTTCAACGACGCCGCCGAGAACATCCGCAGATCCCTCCAAGGCCACAACCTGCTCCACGCCAAAGGGTCGAGGGTGAACTCTGTGGAGACCCCCGCCGAAGGTCCGCCCACGCCCCCCAGCACCATCTCCCCCGACATCAGCTCCAGCTTCCTAGAGGACGTCTCCCCAGAGGAGGAAACCTCGCCGCTGATCCCCAGATCAGTGTCCCTGGCCCAGGAGGAGACCTGCTCCCTGTCCTCTGAGAGGCTAGTGGTGGACACGCCGCCGGGCGAGGACGACCCGTCGACGGAGAACCGACGGCAGCGCCTCATGGCCGCAGTGGGAGGGGCCGTCCCCGGCACGCCGCTGTCACCCAAGGCGGTGGCGGGGGCGGGCTCAGCGCCCCGCTACACCCGAGGCCGGCCGGGCGGCAGCCAGGAGGCGGAGTCCGACGGCGACCAAAGCACACACAAGGTGGAGAACCACGTGTTCAGCCCCGAGATCCACCGGCTCCCCGGGGAGGGGGGGCGCTCCCCGGGCTGTGGAACCAGCATGTGACGGTCGGAGGAGCGGTGAGGGGCCGCAGACCTCCTCGCCGCGGAGGACCTCCACCGGCCGGCGTCGGGGAGCAGAAGAAGAAGACAGAGGGAAAAGGGCGCAGATATAGGGAAAGATATTTTTGCATGGCATGAAAAGCTCCCTTTTACCTGTGTTTTATTTTTTTTTGTGTGTCGCTGAACTTCAAACTGCTTTTTTAAACGCAGATTCGGGAATTACTTTGGGGACCGAAGTGAGGGCACTTTGAGGAAAACTAAAATATTATTTATCAAATGAAGCAAACAATGTGTCCGTCCCCCCCCCGGTGTACATACTGAACTTCCTTTCTTCTTTTTCTAGCACCTGAGTCGAGTGCACACAGAGAGACTTATCAGTACAAAGCATGCCCTCAAAAAGACATTTTACGGTGCTTAGTTTGCTGAAAGCGCTCCACTGTAAATACTCTGAAAACCCAAGGAAATGATATAAGTAACGTGCAGGATGACTAATGCAAAACACTGACAAGAGGAGGGAAGAGAAGAGACGAAGGTGCATCGAGAGACCTCGGATCGAGTGTTGCATCGTAGCGATAACAAAAAAAAAATGACATATCATTACCTTTTGTGGAAATGCAATGTGTTCCCATGACGACCCTGTAATGTTTTTCTGTGTGGAGAAACTGTGTATGAAACTGTAATGTTGCCGTTAAGGCTTTTGGGTTTCATAATGACTTAATCGTACGTTCTCTTTTTTTCTTTTTTTTTATATATATCTGAAACATTTCAAGTGGGCACGAAGGACAAAACACAACAACTATGCTACAGCACCAATCTGTAGTTGCCAAATACTTCATAGAGAAATAACTGTCAAAAGCTTCAGCTAACTAATTAGACGGGTTGAGAGATTGGGACAAGATATAAAACATGATGTCTTATTCCTTGTTTCATCTCCTGAATCCATCCAAGTCACTAAACAACGTTCGATCTGACAACTGATATCTCACTGTAGTTTATGAACAATATATGAAGTATGTAGACCTTTATCAGATGTATAGAGGATTTCTATAGTCTGGCATTTAAATGACGTAAAACTGAATAAGAATACGTAGACCTATAATTAAGTACACTAGATTTGGTCACTACCATAAAGATAGACTTTTAACTAGTATTCCTTTTCGGCTTTTCAAAACAATGCAACTGAGTAAAAAAAAGAGAAGAATAGTATATTCTTGTGTGATATACACGGACCAAACTAAGTACATTATAAGGCTTCCATCTATTTAGCTTCTCACTAACTATTAAATGAACATGTACTATAATACTATTCTTTCGCTATCGGGTGGTTTACCTGCACTGTAGTCCACATCATAATCTCCTCCAAACTATGATGTCATCGTAGACATTTGATCCATACTACTGTGTTGTCGTTTTTCTATTACTGAAGAGTCTTCGAGTTGTTATTGTTTTCTCGTTGAACCAAGCTGATTTGAGTCAAACCTAAACCCAAAGGTTTTCTTTTAATTGTTTTCTTTGTCGCTTGTCCTTCCTCGTCCTCTTCTGTTTCTCACTGAACTTATATCCACGTTTTGTGTTGCCTTTTAGGATTCCAATTTATTGCTGGAATAAGTGTTTATCGTTTGAGCATGGCACTTTGGCGGCGTGCATTAGTGGTGTACAAGTATGGCGTGCTTGAGATGTTGTACAAAATCAGATTGGAAAAGTGGAGGAAATAGGCAGGAATATTTTGTTTATTTTATTCTGTTCTCAGAGAGGGGTGGAAAGTGCAATACAGCAAACTGCAATCTATGCAGGCCAAGAATTGTGGCACTTTATTTTCTGTTTATGGAATTTGTAAGTGTACAGGCAGAAATTATTGTATTTTTCAAATGATGTATCTTTAATATGAGGCTAATTAACAGTGTTACAACTACCACAACGTTACAAACAATGCAATCTGCAAAGGTTTCACACTTGCTTTAAAGTAATGTGTGACTGGCATGTAGGCCTAGTGTCAGTCACCTTATTGCCATATGTCAATAGACCTTAACATGTCATATCTTTTGGGGTAGGGGTCTAGAAGTCAGCGCTTGGACCTTTTATATAGCTGTGAGATGTAAACACAAAATAAAATCTAACACAGCGCAATGAATGATATAGAGATAATATAATTTAATGGCCACACACCAAGGATTTTATGTTTTTGGAAATTTAATGTTGATAATAATTCTATTTTTTCTAAACAAAAATACAGAGCATGACCACAATTTCTCGCCATATGGTGGTTGGAAATGATGTGTGCCTTTTCATAAAACTGCTGTTTATGAGAAGGTAGCAAGTCATTTGGCTTTGTTCATATAGCACTGTACAGAAAATTCTAATTTTATAGGATAAATCAGGTCTTTATGTAATAGATAATACAAGTAATGTTATTGAGTTCTCAGGTTTTCTATAACTCTCTGATGTTCCGGTCGGATGGATTCTGTTTTCCGTTTGTTTATGTTTGTATTTATTTTACAGCTACTGTCCTAGATCCTACTGTACTTTTTGAGAGGTAATGTTGTCAAATCCACACTGATGTCTTGGCTCCTTTGAGCACAAGGAGTTGCCTACTTCAGAATATTACTATCATTATTATTATTATTATTATTGTTATTAATTATATTGTTTTTAATTGTATTACTATTATAACATGATCCATGTACACCCCCCACCCCTCATCCCCCGACCCACCATCCCATAATAATATATGAAGGAAAGGAAGCAGAGGCGCACGGATAATAAATACAGCAGTTCCTAGTTTGATCTGAGGGAGAGACGGTGAGAGAGAAAGCCAGGAATTCGGAGCCTACCTGCCCAGAGACAGAGACAGAGAGAGAGAGAGAGAGAGAGAGAGAGAGAGAGAGAGAGAGAGAGAGAGAGAGAGAGAGAGAGAGAGAGAGAGAGATCCATCCATTTCATGCTTCTAGTTTGTATCTATATGAACAGTGCTCAAATCCTTGATTAACATTTCCATAACCTCACTCTTATGCTGTCACACATTGTGGTCCATCGGCTCAAATGGGAGACTTTGGAGTCAACGTTAACTAAGTAGTAGTCACAAAAACTGTACCAAAAGTTAAAATGGTGATTAATGTATGGTCCATGATTCTATGTGTAAGAATACCGATATAATTTGAACGTGATCACAAATTCATGGGACAGGCCATCGTTTGTATTTTCAAGTTTGTCATTTCAATGATCATTTTGCATTGGGGAACGGCCCTAGCTAAGGCAGAGAGGGATCACATCGTGCCCGCTTTGAATTTCCTCGTCTTTAGTGTTTTGTTGAGCCAGCTCTGATGCGTTTTAGTGCTGCTTCAGAGCCTGAGCCGAGTCCGCCTGCTCTCAGACCAAGGTTCAGTCTTCCTCCTCACACAGAAAGAATCCTGTCTCCTTCCCGGAGGGCAAGGAAGAGCCCAGAAATGCTGAAAGTTCTGGACTTTTATGGTGGTCCCCCTGTGTGTGTGTGTGTGTGTGTGTGTGTGTGTGTGTGTGTGTGTGTGTGTGTGTGTGTGTGTGTGTGTGTGTGTGTGTGTGTGTGTGTGTGTGTGTGTGTGAGTGAGTGAGTGCACTTGTACGCATGTGTGGGTGTGCGGGAGTTTGCACAAGCGCTTTTAGAGCTACGCATCCAACAGGCTGAGCTGAGTCCTACTGGCTCACAAAGGTATTATCATTTGTAAAAAAAAAAAAAGGTAAATCAAAAAAAAGAGCGACAGAACAAAACTGTGCAGAGTGGACAAGGCTGGTGTGTGTGTGTGTTGGTGTGTGTGTGTCTGTGTGTGTCTGTGTGTGTGTGTGTGTGTGTGTGTGTGTGTGTGTGTGTGTGTGTGTGTGTGTGTGTGTGTGTGTGTGTGAACTGTGCGTGCTTATTATACAAACGTTGACACCCCCTCGCCCCCCCTCCTCCCCACAGATGCATTCTGCCCCTTGTCTCCTCTGTCGTCCCGTGTGTTTATGCCTCCTCATTTCTCAGCGTTTTTCTTTCTTTTTTTTTTTTCCGTTGGGCTCTGAAAGACACTATCAGTCGATTCCTGGAGCTGCACAGATTGGTTCTGTACAAAGCGCCATCTTTGTATGCATGTAGTAGTCTGAACAATTATGTGAACACACAACACTTTGTTATGGTACATGTATGTCCACATTTCTGTAGAGCATTGTTCCCCCATTATGTCTATTAGCATATGCAGGATAATAAATAAATGTGTATATAATATGCGGATGTGTATGTGTGCGTATATGAGTGAGATTTTGTTTTGTTTTAGTGCATTTGTGCATAACATAGTTGTTTGTTTGATTTCTTTGCCATTTTTGCATAACAAATATACAGAAAACCCAATTATTCCGAATCCCAAAACAAATTACAAACTGGTTAAAACATACCAATTCAATTCATTGCAATGTAATTTTCCCAGACCGACAGACCGACAGACGAACACACAGACTGACACACACACACACACACACACACACACACACACACACACACACACACACACACACACACACACACACACACACACACACACACACACACACACACACGCACACACACACATTCAAAATGTGTGCAGCAAAACCTAATAGGGTATGCTTTTTCTTTGTACAACTTAACAATAGCATTTACTTTGGTAATGCTGCATGTGGTTTCCCGAAGACAACGTGAACACAATACAATGCGAATGAGTTCGATAGAGTTGTACCGCCATAATTTCCCAAGCCTCTAGGGGCGCTACAATAAATGTCATATCGCGAGATTTAGAAACCCAAAATCAAAAGGCGCGAAGGCAGTGGGTTTTCCGAGCGCCGCCAGCATGACTCCGCCCGGCGTCACAACAACAACAATGGAGACTGAACCGAGCAGCCGAGACTCGAACAGTTCGGACGACAGTTCCGCTATAAACTTTCATCATGTAAAAGCTCTGGTGTCCAAGTGGATTTTGGACTTCTCCTTCACCAGCCTGTGTCAACACTTCAAGGAGGACAAACTGAACGACTTCGACCTCGCACTGAAGAAGCTGGAGGGTTAGCTTAGCATCTGTCCCTTCCATCATTAAATCTGATTGGATCGTTACGTTCTCTCACTGGGGTCTACGGAAGAGGATGAGGGCCACAGGGGATTCTCGTATTTCAAGAATTAGTTTTTTTAACAGTTGCTCAAATGCAGTTCAAACAATGTGTCAAGGTCAATTCAAGCATTCGGAAACATTTACAAAAGTAAAAAAATAATTAGCAAAAATATATTAAATCTCAGTCGACAAAGAAAACAGGTTAACAATAACGAGCTTTGACATTATAAAAATAATGTTTGTGTCAATATTTGTTTTCCAGCCAACTGTGAGGGTTGCATGACTCAGAAATGGCAAATCGCAGCCTTCCTTGGAAGAGTCATGCACGGATCCCAGATCACAGGTATGTGTTGGTAGTGGGAACAGAAAACAGAACCATTTGGTAGCCCAGTTGTCCTGCTATGGTCGGTCACATCAACCCCGTGCCAGTGCTTTAATGGCTCCTGTTGTTTGGTAGATGCGGTGGAGGAGGGCGGGGGCTACATGATGCCTCTGATGGTCGCCACCAGCCTCTGGCGAACCCTGCGGGACACTATGGCCGATGAAGAGGAGTACAACGCCATCACCACTCTCCTGCACGTCCAGGTAACCTCGTGGAAAGCCTCACCACGGCACAGTGCCACCTGCGTCTGTACCAGACCACAGCCACGGGATCCATTCATAAACAACATCTCTGGGACAGACTTACGGAGCCATGACGCGGGCCGTGTGTATGATTGAGTGGCATCTAGCAGAGGTTTCCTGGTTGGAATATAATATTCATAAGTACATTTTATTAAGTGAATTATCCCATGACATAGAACGGTTGTGTTTTTGTTACCTTGGAATGAGCCTTCATATGGACATGGGGAGCAGGTCATCTTCCAAACAGCTCACCGTGTTCCTACAGTAGCCCCGAAGGGACAAACGGCTCTAGAGAATGCAATTAAAAATTACGATGAAACTATTTGTAGGAAGGGGGGGGGGGTTGTTTCCCCCATGGCCGCAACCCGTGTGTGATTATTTTTAAGTGGTTGTGGTGATGTAGGAACGTTCTGTAGGAGTTATGAGTGGTGTGAAATGCGTGTGGCGTTATACTATGTGTCCGAGAAGCTCAACTCACTCTGACGCAGACATCAAAATGAGTCGGAGCTCCACACATCCAAACGCCCCCGGGACGTACGTGTGTGTGTGTGTGTGTGTGTGTGTGTGTGTGTGTGTGTGTGTGTGTGTGTGTGTGTGTGTCCAAGATGCTTAACTCACTCTCAGACACGCCTCGTATTGCCAAGGAAGGCGAGCTCCGTCCTTCCAAACACGTATCCTCTGTGTAGAGGATTCTATTATGATTATTATATTGCACTTTCTAATCCACGTTTAGAACAGTGTAGTGGATGAGGGTGGTTATGGTAAGTGCGTGTGCATTATTTGACGACAGTTTTTCTTTTTTCAACTGCTTGTGCTTCTGATGAGAAATCACGACCGACTTTGAGTGACGGGCGTGACTGACTGCATCTCTCCTAGTCGGTGGCGGTCTGCTTGAAGGAGGGCCGCAGAGACCTGGCCTCTACTGCCCTCAAGTGGCTGAAGGAGACGCAGAACCTCCCCAAGGTACAGCCCCGCGGGCAGGCCGAGGGCAGGGCCATATGGGCCATAAATGAGATCTCCTGATTTTATCAAACCAACCCCGATTATCGATTTTCAATAGATCAATAATTTTCTTCTATAAATATACAAAATGTATATATTTTTTAAGTTTGGATTTTATTTGAAGAATAGCAAACGAGACCAACTCAACTCAGCATTTGTCTTCATAGAACATGGCCATCAAGCTCTCCACGTTGGTGGCGAAGGGGGACAGCAACCACCCGTACATGAGGAACTTCCAGTACCAACGGCTGCAGGAGAAGCTCCAGCTGTACCTGGACCACTTCCTGGCTGAGAACCCCTCGGACTTCCTGCTCAAGGTAACTGGTGGGTTCCCTCAGCATCGCTGTGGTGTGCTGTGGCGCAATAAGACGTCTGGATCCTGGGGTAACTGTGGGTGGTGCAATAAGACGTCTGGATCCTGGGGTAACTGTGGGTGGTGCAATAAGACGTCTGGATCCTGGGGTAACTGTGGGTGGTGCAATAAGACGTCTGGATCCTGGGGTAACTGGGTGGTGCAATAAGACGTCTGGATCCTGGGGTAACTGTCGGTGGTGTAGTAAGACGTCTGGATCCTGGGGTAACTGTGGGTGGTGCAATAAGACGTTGTCTGCATCCTGGGGTAACTGGGTGGTGCAATAAGACGTCTGCTGAATCCTGGGGTAACTGTGGGTGGTGCAATAAGACGTCTGGATCCTGGGGTAACTGGGTGGTGCAATAAGACGTTGTCTGGATCCTGGGGTATCTGGGTGGTGCAATAAGACGTCTGGATCCTGGGGTAACTGTGGGTGGTGCAATAAGACGTTGTGTGGATCCTGGGGTAACTGGGTGGTGCAATAAGACGTTGTCTGGATCCTGGGGTAACTGGGTGGTGCAATAAGACGTCTGGATCCTGGGGTATCTGGGTGGTGCAATAAGACGTTGTCTGGATCCTGGGGTAACTGTGGGTGGTGCAATAAGACGTTGTCTGGATCCTGGGGTAACTGTGGGTGACGGTGAGGGGGGGGGGTGGGACATGTGCAGGTTCTCATGGGGACGTTGGTTCAGTTTGTACCTTGGGGGGTACATCGCTCAGGAACCACTGGGGTGTCCTCCACTCAGATTTAGCACGGTGGAACCTAATGGTGGGTCGGGGACCCCCCGTCGACTGGTTGGGAACGATGGACCATCTTCTTTATGTGACTTCTGCGGGGTTTGAACACCTCGAAAAAGTCAATTTTCTTTATTTCACCTCAAACAGATGAACCTTTCCTAACATGATGACATTGTGGCCATACGTTCATATCATTCCATTCCATATCAGCCTAATATACTATAACATAGGCTAATATAATAGACCATAATTAATATAATACATCTCTGAAATCAAACAGAAAGGAGCTCTTAGTCTCCTCAGAGTCTGCCCACTGTTTGACCACGCCCGGTGCTCCATCTGATCTCATGACAGAACCCCAAACGATGGAGGATGTCAGGTAGTCCCCCCCCCCCCCTCCTCCTAATGGAACGGCCCTCTGTTCCACACACACAATCCTCCCGACTCGACCACTCGACTATTAAAGAAAACTCCAATTCAATGTCTTTGCATCGAATATTCAAATCGTCCAAGAACACAAAGCGCCACCTGGCTAGCCGTGTAAATGAGTGATAAATAAAGGAAGGATGCGTGACCTTCCAACCGATTCCTCGTACATTTAATCACGTCCTCAAGAGTCTATTGCATCCCAGAACCCGCAATGTTCCGCTCTCTGAGATGGTTCGAGGCGTCTGCTGGGTTTACTGTGAGGCGTAAATGTAGTGGTTTGATGCATGAAGTATTGAATCCTGTAAAACAAGCGCATCTTTCATCGATCTTCGTTTGTTTGTCAGTCGACAAACGCTGTGAAACGGAGCTGAACTCATTTAAACCGTGCCCCTACAGCTAGCGCCATCACTGGAGAAGGGTCGCAGTGTTGTTCAGGCCCCAACTCGACAAGTACAATCCTTTCTGAAAATCTGCCAATTTCGACTTTTAACTTTATGATTAAAAAATAAACCATGTAGCGCAGCACTTAAATTTATGACTGCCTCTCAATTGTCACCAAGCAATACTTTTCTTGAGAGGAGAGAAAGGTCTGATGGATAACGGTGGGCAGCAGAGGCCAAGTGGGTGAACTGCGCCCTGGGGGGCTGGCGGCAGCGGCCCGATGGATGGGGCGACCGGGACGGAGAACCGGGCGGTCAAGGACAGGCCACGCTCCATCATCATCAACAGGTTGAAGCTCAGGGTCTGGAGTGGGACACAGGCCCTGGAATGAGCCACAAAGGAATCAGTGGGAATGGGAATCCGGTTTGGTTTGATGGATGTGTTTCCTACAGACCTCTGCAGAATAAGCCCCGCCTCCGAGGCTCGGGCTCCCTCGGTCAGATGTCTCTGCTTAACAACACAGGGTTTAGGTTGATCGTGCATAACAAACTCTGTAGGCGGCGAAGAAGGGCAGGGCTGCTCTTCCTCTCTCCTCCTCCTCCTCCCTCTCTCCTCTCTCTCCTCCCCTCCCCTCTCTCTCCTCCCCTCCCCTCTCTCTCCTCTCTCCTGCTCCTCTCCTCTTTCCTCCTCTCCTCTCTCCTCCCCTCCCCTCTCTCTCCTCTTTCTCCTCCCCTCCCCTCTCTCCTCTCTCTTCTCTCCTGCTGCTCCTTTGGTACTGAGGTCTAAGCCGGTCTGATGGAACCCATCTTAAATGATTAGCTACTATGAATCTTTAAGGGAAGATTTTTTTTCTTACCAAAACATGAGTGTAATGTGAGTGGAAAAATATCAATGCTTGCGTCCTCCAGAGGGCGCCATAGGTTATTATCAATCGTATCCACTAGCTTCTGTTCCGTACTTATAAACCGACCAACCTTCCAGACCGAACCCCCAATGTTAATCCACAGGTTCAACCACGAAACGGAGAAAATCACGGCAAAAAAGGGAAAATCGTGTATCACAATGACTACAGAACCCGCCACAATGTACAGAACCGCAATACTTATTCTATCGGCCCCTAATTATTTTTTTTTGTAATATGTTATTGTGACGTCTGCCAGTTCCCATCCTGACGCACCATGTTGACGGGCCTGACGTGGGAGAAGGGTGTGTTGTGTTCAGACATGGCCTCCTGTGTTGTCTCATACAGGCAGCCATCACGGTGGCCCGGTCTTCCCGCAGCCCGCATCCCGAGTCCAGTGGTGTGCAGGACCTTTCCTCCTCACAGTCCACAGAGGACTCTCTACCCGACTTTAAAAGGTGAGTTGGTTTGTTTTGTTGCACTAGATTTGTACTACATTTGTTTGGGTGGTTTTGGATTTAAATGTTTAGATGTTAAACGTGAAGTCAAATGTTTTGCTTGGTTTCTCAGAGCCGCATCGTTGAGATAAACTTCTTTTAATGCATGAACTCCAGTTATGTTTCCCAGTGTAAATACCTTCTCGTTATTTCCAAAATGTATGGTAAATGTTATGATCCGATAAATATCGAAGCGCTTCAGAGAGAAGGAGGAGAAGAAGGGTTCTGTGGGTTTAACCGCCCACGCTGCCATGACTTTGCATTTTCTGCAGGCCCAAGAAGAGACTTTTGAACGTTACAAAGCAGGGACTCTGGCTACCACAGTCCAGCAAGAAACCTCTGAAAAGTATGTTTTTCTTTTGTTATTTACACCATCTATGCGTTTCAACGCTGTCCATGCCATAACTATTTAGATAATCTGGCAAATCTGGCACTTAAAAAGGCTACTTAGCTAGGATAAGATGCTACATAATGCTATCTTGTTAACCTAGCCATTGTAAATGCTTCACACTTGTTTCTGTGAATATCTTTACTGATCCGACAGCGATATATTGTTGCTTCTCCTTCTTCTGACAAATGTACTTATCATAAGTGGCTTTAGATAACAGAGTCTGCTAAACGCCCTGAAGGTAGATGAATCTCATCCTGACTCTCTAAGTATTTGAAGCTGATTGGTGCTAGCTGAGCTCCCCTCACTCTCCCCTCCCACCGTCTCTGCAGAGAGCCCCCGGCTGTCCGCCCAGTCCGCCACCGCCCCCGCCCCGCCGCCCAAGAAGGGCCGCAAGGTGAGCCTCAAGTGAGATTCTGATCCGTGTTGACGACCCTGTTTGGCAATAAGGTTCTGTGTGGAGATGCTTCACCCCAAAGAGTTTTATTGAACGAGGAATAGAATACAGAATAGGCTGAATATCAAAGAACTGTGCCGAGGACTGACACTTCTTTTTGGAGACTCCTGATGAAAGCTTCTGCTTATCGACCAGACGATGCATGTGACGATTGTGTCTAATTTGTTTTCAGTAGTGGACGCCCTTCATGGACGAGGGTCTGCTGAAAGCTTCTGCTTTTATGTGCTGATGGTATTTTGTTTTCAGAAGTGGACACCCTTCATGGACGAGGTTCTGACGAAGGCCGTGAGGAAGCACGGCGAGGGCAACTGGAAGCACATGCTGCTGGACCACGACTTCAACGGCCGAACAGGCGTCATGCTGAAGGACCGCTGGAGGATCCTGAAGAGGGACAGCGTGGCCTGACCCGGCCCCCCTACCCCCCCCCCCAGCCTTGTATATTGATACTTTTTTTTTTTTTTCAATGTTCTCATAATAGTTTGCATAATTTTCTAATTTATGTTTAATTTTCACGTTTTATGTTTGCGCTCCTTGTGTTTTCACTCGATTCCCCGATGGATGTTGACGCGTTCAAGCGCCAATTGCGCTCAAATGCCTAGCGTTCTAGAGGACTAGCGTTCAAGCGCCGCTAGAGGGCCCTCTAAACAGCAGTAGAAAGTTCTGTGCTGCATTTTTATTAAAAAATATTTATTTATAATCATCCGTATTGGTTGTATGATGTTCATATCCCAATGCTACCACTGATGAATGTTCAATACGTTAAGACTACGCACAAAACAATGGTATTCTAGCAGGCTACTATTACAAGGCAGTGACCCTGTGAAACAATGCAGAGGAAGAAGCAGACGGATCCGCTCTGAAAACACCGAAACAGGAGCGATCTTTGTTTTACAATCCGAACACTGATGAGTAGCATGATCTCGCGTTACTTCGCACGGAGTGCTGCGGGTCAGATGAAGACGAAGCTGTGCTGCGGCGGACAGCGGCAGCGCTGCGTCTTGTGGACCTTCCTCCAGGTCCCTGCGCAGCGGGGGACCTCCAGCGCCTGCCAGTGGAGCACCGCCTCCCTGCAACACCACCACGTTTGTTGTTTAATAGATATTTCCAAGGGGTTAACTTGGGGCGCGGAAAAAATTACATTACATCCATAACATTACAAATGTGACGGTTGTTTTTGCCGTGCTCAGCGCATAGAACGAGGCCTCCACACGCACACGCACACATTCATTTTGCCCTCGTGTCGAGGCAAATTGACAGTTTAGATAAAAATGCCCTTTCTCGTTCGACATCAGCAGTGTGACGGGAAGATAAGCAGAATATTCCCGCAGCGACTCTGGGTATTCCGTTAATTATACAAAGTGGAGGACCGCCGCATCAACAGCGCATTACAAAGCATGTCGGCCCTTTTAAGATAAAACGGTCGAGTGGGTTTTTGAGGAGTTTTCCAAAAGTTGGACGAAGATTTTCTCTGGGCAAAAACATGAACCAACTCCTGTGTGTGTCTCTAAGTAGCTCAAGCATGATGCATACTTGTCTGATTGCAGCCCATCTCCCTGGCAGCTGCCGGTGTTATTGTGCATAGCGGGGGGCTGGCACGCCACACACACGGTGAAGCCCTCCGTTATGTAGCGCGTCCAGTGTGTGTGGGGTCGGGTCTCCACCGCGCAGTGGGCCGTCCGCGACTGCAGTGTGAACTCCACACAGAACCTGGGGATGGCAGGAAGGTGTGAGGGGGGGGGGGAGATCATGAGGGTCACATTGCACACATTCCAAGGATGTATAAAAAATGTGCTCTGGCAGGATGGAATTTGAACAGTAGCCTATCTCAAACGCCGGCTATGGGAAGCTTATTACCAGCGTATCTGTTACTGAAGCGTGATACCGTTGAGGACCGAGGAGGAGGTGTCCGTTAGCTCACCTCAAGTCATTATCATCTCTGCAACGGTTTCCCACCATTAAAGTGGAAGTATTTGAAAGAAGTGTTGATTACAAAGCGTTGCTACCGCTATAGGCCAGCGGCACGATGTTCATGCATCATGAAAACATGATAAGTGTACCTGTGGCCTTCGCTCAGAACAGGGTTTGAGTTACACGTGACGAAGGAACGCAGGCAGTTCTGCAGCCCGGGGCGACTATAAATAACGTTTCTTAGCCAGGTGGTTGCCTATGTTGAGGACCTGAAGCAGAGTGGAACATACCCAGGGTCCAGCGGGGTTCCATAGCTGTCGTGCGTGGGCCTCTTCTGTCCGAACGCCATGCTGGTGATGAAGGCGGGGCCTAGGGGAGGACCAGCCGGAGGTTAGGGGGGGCAAGGGAAGGGGTACGACCTCTACTCAAAGCAGTCGATATTCTACAAGAAGGTTTCTTCAGAGGAGGAACGCAGAAGAGTTGCTGATCTAAACTTGTCTAGTCTTGTAGAAGGAAAGGACTTCCTTATCCATCTCCACGGATGTGGTACATTGAACTTGAGATATTCAGTGTGGTTTTTTTTGCCAGTAAATGGATTTCCTTATAGTATAAGCATTGCATACGGCCTCTTATTAAGTGGTTAATCTCGCGTGTGTGTGTTCGTTTGTTTATAGAATGTGTGTGCACCAGTGTGTGTGCGTGTATAGAGTGTGTGCGCACCAGTGTGTGTGTGTGTGCACCAATGTTTGTTTGTGTGTGCGTACAGAGTGTGTGTGTGTGTGCTTATAGAGTGTGTGTGTGTGTGCGTATAGAGTGTGTGTGTGTGTGTGCGTATAAAGTGTGTGCGTATAGAGTGTGTGTGTGCGTATAGAGTGTGTGTGTGTGCGTATAGTGTTTCTGTGTGCGTATAGAGTGTGTGTGCGTATAGAGTGTGTGTGTGCATACAGAGTGTGTGCCCCAGTGTGTGCGTATAGAGTGTGTGTGTGTGCGTATAGTGTTACTGTGTGCGTATAGAGTGTGTGTGTGTGTGTGTGCGTACAGAGTGTGTGTGTGTGTGCGTATAGAGTGTGTGTGTGTGTGTGTGTGCGTACAGAGTGTGTGTGTGTGTGTGCGTATAGAGTGTGTGTGCGTGTGCGTATAGAGTGTGTGCCCCAGTGTGTGCGTATAGAGTGTGTGTGTGTGCGTATAGTGTTACTGTGTGCGTATAGAGTGTGTGTGTGTGTGTGTGCGTACAGAGTGTGTGCCCCAGTGTGTGCGTACCCAGGTCGGGCCCGCAGCGCCCCCCCGTGTGGTCGCGGTACTCCAGGCAGCCGGCCCTCTCCTCCAGGCGGGGGCAGGCGGCGCCGCCGTTGGCCGGCTGCTGCTCCACGCGGCGGCGGCGGCCCCGTGTGGACGGACGGCACGGCCGGGCACAGCCGCTCCACGGCCCCCAGGGGCCCACCACGCAGTCCTGAGCTGCACACACACACACACACACGCACACGCACACACACGGAGGGGGTGAGAGGGACGTGTCTCTCCATTGGTCCATTTATCCTTCCACCCGTCTGTTCCTCTGCTGTCTCTGATCTATATCTTTATCTTTATGGCTCTGTGCTGTGTGTGTCTGCCTCGTCTGTCTCTCCATCCACCTTTATGTGTCTGTATGTGCCTCTCACTAATCTATCCGTCCATCTGTATGTGTCTCCTTTATCTCCTCATCCATCTTTGTGGTTGTGAATCTGTCCGTCTCCTCTATCTATTCATCCATCTTTATGAGTGTATGTCTCTATCTCATTTAACCATCCATTTATCTTTATGTCTAATCTATTCATCCATCTTCATGCCTGAATGTCTGACATCCATTCTTCGTCGCTCTATCAGACTTTCCGTTCAACTGGGATCTATCAATATCTAACTATCTTTATGTCTCCGTCTGATAGCTCCAGCTCTCTGTCTCTTTGTCTGCCTGTTTGCCTGTAGACGGTATCGACCACGTCTTTGCAGCAAAAATGTTTCATCAGGTTAGACCTTTTTCTTTCTGCGGTGCAAAGCTTTTAAAAAGTAAAAAGCTTCTAATGAGCTAATGTCTGTAGAACAATCGGCTATTTATTTGGACCCGTGTAATTTGTGTTTCCTCTGTGTACAAGTGACTTTCAGAGAAGGGACGAGTGAACCCCAGCCCTTCTCTATAATTCGCGCATCTTTTCTCTGTCGTTTCCCACTCTGTGTAGAAGTGTCCACTGTGGAGGGGACATACTGGCTGGTCATTCTGTATCCGTATGCTCCACTTATTGGCCTTGTACTGTAATTGCTGCAACTGATTGACAGAATCACATTCTTCAAATGTTTGGGCTGATTCCATTGTGTGTGCCCGTTCAGGGAAACGCAGCTCAGCATGAGATTTGAATTTAATCATTTCGAGGGTCAGGAGTTAGTTTCATTTCATTTGGAATACGGTCTATGGACAATGATATGGACTCAGAATTCATACTTTTTTTCTCTGAATTTTTAGAAATGCCAGAACTCTTTCTGCCTCTACACTCCATAAGATTACTGATTAGCCTCAACAGTAATCTTATCAAGACAATGTTTGTTTACGCATTAATCTAATGACCAATAGTTACTCATTAGTCTGAAATAAGAATAAATCATATCAATGTTAAATGAATAACAAACACGCAGTGATTTAACCGCTCCGTTTGAAATACTCTCGCCTATACTACGATAAACATTCAAACCTGACTGCTATTTATCCCAACCATCACGGTAGCGCTGTGTAACGTCGTACGATGGTCCGATCAGACCGTGAATCAAAACACGCTCTCCTCCTTTCAGTGAGTCACCCCCCCACCGGCTCTCATCCACAACCCAGGTCTGTGTCTGTCTGTCTGTCTGTCTGTCTGTCTGTCTGTCTGTGTATTTGTGTCTGTGTCTGTCTGTGTGTGTCTGTCTGTGTGTCTCTGTCTGTCTGTCTGTCTGTGCGTGTCTGTCTGTCTGTCTGTGTGTGTCTGTGTCTGTCTGTCTGTGTCTGTCTGTCTGTGCGTGTCTGTCTGTCTGTCTGTGTCTGTCTGTCTGTGCGTGTCTGTCTGTCTGTCTGTGTGTGTCTGTCTGTGTCTGTCTGTCTGTCTGTCTGTCTGTGTCTGTCTGTCTGTCTGTCTGTGCGTGTCTGTCTGTCTGTGCGTGTCTGTCTGTCTGTCTGTGCGTGTCTGTCTGTCTGTCTGTCTGTCTGTCTGTGTCTGTGTCTGTCTGTGTGTCTCTGTCTGTCTGTCTGTGCGTGTCTGTCTGTCTGTCTGTGTCTGTCTGTCTGTCTGTGCGTGTCTGTCTGTCTGTGTGTGTCTGTGTCTGTCTGTCTGTGTCTGTCTGTCTGTGCGTGTCTGTCTGTCTGTCTGTCTGTGTGTGTCTGTCTGTGTCTGTCTGTCTGTGTGTGTCTGTGTCTGTCTGTCTGTGTCTGTCTGTCTGTCTGTCTGTGTGTGTCTCTGTCTGTCTGTCTGTGTGTGTCTGTGTCTGTCTGTCTGTCTGTCTGTCTGTCTGTCTGTGTGTCTGCGTCTCACCTGGGCACTCTGTGAAGTAGTCGAAGCAGCAGTCCCGGGTGCGGGCGCAGGTGTCGTCACAGAAGCACGTCCCGTAGACGCGCTGCATGCTCCAGTCGGTGGACAGGCAGCTCCAGTCCCGGCTGTGGCAGCACCGCCCGGCGCAGCCCCCCTCCGCCAGGTGGTCCGGTCCCAGAACGGCCAGCAGGACCACCGCCCCGAGCAGGCTGGCGGACCCCCCGCCGGACCCCATCGTCCAGGTACTGGGGGGTGGGGTGGTCGGGGTGAGGTCTGTGTGTGTGTGCGTGTCGTTTGGACACCTCCCACAGTAATTCAAAGAAAGTTTCCAAAACTCGTGTGTGTGTGTGTGTGTGTGTGTCTACTCCTCCCGGGGTCTCACGCTGCTCCGGCCGCGGTCAGTGGAGTAAAGGGGGGGGGGGGCATTGTACCCAGCGAACGCCCAGAGCGGAGCCCCCTGACACACCCCGGACCCAGGGGAGACCGCGCCGAGCCGGATCCAGTGTGCGTTCCAGAGTGTGTTTCAGGTCACGGTTGTGCGTCTGTCTGGCTGTGCGTCCTCGCCGGGTGCTCTGCTGCCGCTGCGAACACGACTGAAGCGCCGACGTGAGGAACACACAACCCCACGGCGATACGTCCCACGGCGAAACGCCCCATGTCTCACAGTGCCCGGCCTCTCGCCTCCTCCTCTCTTCCACTGTCACAAACGCACCTCCTCTCTTCTCTCTCTCTCTCTCTCTCTCTCTCTCTCTCCCCCCCTCCCTCCCTCCCTCCCCCCCCCTGTGAGCCCCTCCCCTCTCCTGATCACACACAGGAGGAGACAATGAGCTTAGGGGTGTGTTCCCCCGCCCACATTTCAAACCAAACACACACACTCTCCCTCCTTTTAGTATTTGTGCCTCTCACACACACTATACGTCTTTGTATCCACCTGTCTAAGTAGCTCAAAAATATACAAATGATGTGTGTGTGTCTACAGAACTACAGGTGTGTTTTCCTTCCCAGTTCTAAAAAAAACTCTTTATATCAGTGTCTCTCAAAGACCATCTATCCCTCATCAATCAATCTACAATCCAGCACCGTTTCACAAACCACTGTTCCCTATCCTGCTGTGACTCCTACCTCCTCACCTCTGTCCCATGCTGCTGTTCCCTATCTTGCTGTGACTCCTACCCCCTCTCTTCTGTCCCATGCTGTGACTCCCCCCCTCTCTCCCTCCTCTCTCCTCTGTCCCATGCTGTGACTCCCCCCCTCTCTCCCTCCTCTCCTCTCTCCTCTCTCCCATGCTGTGACTCCCCCCCTCTCTCCCTCCGCTCTGTCCCATGCTGTGACTCCCCCCCACTCTCCACCCTCCTCTCCTCTCTCTCTCCGTCCCGCTGGTCAAGCGGCTGCCACCTCCGTGCCAGGCCCCGGGCCGGCTGACTCCGGCCTCCCTCAGAGCGCTGGATGCCCTGGTAGAGGGAGAGGAATGTGGGGAGGTTGGCAGGGCTCCAGAGGAACCTTGCCAGCAGCGGCCTGCTCAGTAATGCCCGTTAAAACGACCTCTGGTTACCTCCCCGTCCCTTTGATCCCTGGCTCTTTGTTTCTTCCCTCCTGCCTTCTTTAGGTACAGAGGGACGCTGTTTGGGGCTTTTCCATCGTTTTGGTTTTGTACAATCGAAATAGATATAAACGCTGGCAAACAAATCCACTTGAAAGTAACAGAGATTTGGAAAGACTTCATCCTTTTTAACTTTATTGATCAATGATACATTTTGACTGGTACATGTACATAGTGGCAGGGATTTAAAGAGGAGCTAATCATCTTATAATGTGCCCCACTAAAAACCCTGCACCCTAAAAAAACTCCGAATGCCTTTTGATCTCTTAATCTTTCTGTCTCTCGGTGTTCTTCTCGTTCCTAAAACCCCGGGCCATGCCCATGAATTGGTCAATTGAAAGCTACTTGAACCCCACCAAACCGGGATTATCATTATCAGAGCACGTGAACATCAGCCGGGGTGCAATGCGTGGGCTTTAGCAGGGAGCTGGGAGAACTGGGAAATGTCTGCGGCTGTTTGCTCACTGAGCTCAGACCTCGGCGGGGTTGAACTCCACCTGGCGGGGTCAGCGTCTGTTTGAACTGCTCTCGCTCCAGCAGGCAGACAAGGAGGGCCTTAACTCCACGATCACCTCACAGCGCGCCCTGCACACACCGGGCTCCCTGCTGAGCTACACCCCCCCCACAGCCCCCGAAACCCCCCCACACACCCCCCCCCCACAGCCCCCGACACCCCACACACACCCCCCCTACACCCCCCCCCCCGACAGCCCCCGACACCCCCCACACACCCCCTACTGACTTCTGCAGTCACCGTGTCTTTGAAATACATTGCGCTGGTATTCATTGCAACGGGGGGGCGACTGTTGACTTGTAACCCAGAAGGTGGCCAGTTCGAGTGTCAAGATGTCCCTAAGCAGGACATCTAACCCTGACCGCTCCAGGCGAGCTGGCTGTCGCCTTGCGTGGCTGACTCCGCCGTCGGTGTGTGAACGTGTGTGTGAACCTTTGACGCTTTGGATAAAAGGGCTAAATGCTTTAAATGCGATGTTGTTTCTTTGTTTATTGCAGATTCGACGGTTGTAGAAGGTCCCGTTTTTAGCGACTGATAAACGTCTAGATGTCTCCTCCTACAACCCCCCCTGCGTCTCCCCCCTGCGTCTCCCCCCTGCGTGTCTCACGCTACGAGGGCCATGAGTTCAGAGTTCTAACGGGGAGGCAGACGAAAAAAAGAAAAAGAAAAAGATATCGTGAGAGGATTTGGAGACCTCGCCCTCCCCTTTATGGAGAGGTTAGGGTTGGGGGGCAGTGGGGGGGGGGGTCTTTGATTCTCCTCCGGGCCAGGGAGCAGACTGACAGGTCAAGCGGTGGTAATGGCCTTCATCTTCGCCACGCTCATGGTGCCACACTAACCGTCTCCGGCGATACGAGAGAACGGCCAGATGAGAAACCGAGACGTTTGAGTGGTTGAGCCGACCATGACCCTCCCCTTCAAGACGACGGGAGAGCTCTGCCCACGCTCTGGGGGATCGTAGGGGCTCTACCACGACTCTGAGGCTGGGACTGGACGACGGGATGGAGAAAGTGAATCCCTTTGCTCTGAGTTGGAATGAGTTGGAAAGAGTTTTCTTCAAGAAATTCTCGTTGTTAACCTTATGGAAAGACGTTGGGATTTTATTCATAACGATTGTCAGAGTTTAAAATCACATTTATCTTTTAACCGATGACGTAAATAGTGATAAACAACATTACACATCGACTCATTTTACCACCACACCAATTATTTTACACGCATCAGTGTAATATTTATCTTTCCAATGAGACAGTAGGATGTTCATTTAATGAATATCCTACAGCTAAGCTAACGGCTATTTATGCTACTGTTGCTCGGCAACGGGCTGCAGTCTGAGCTGTGTTTCCCGCCTCTGACTGAAACCTCCCCAGAGCAACAGAGTCTCTGCTAGTCTCAACACTCTGGGTTGCATCATTCTTGCATTATTGTACGAAACACACTTTTTGACATTTTAAGCAATGCCGGCGCATACGCGCGCGCACACACACACACACACACACACACACATAAAGTATATGCGTGCGCCCGTGTCTCAGAGGGTGCACTAGATCAAAGAGAGTGATCGCATCGGAGGAACCCCCTGACTCCATCGCCGCCCGCCCCTCACTTTGCACTTGTCCAAGATAATCAGCCTCACACCCGCACGCACCCGCACGCACACACACACAGACACCAAAGCAGAGCACTCTTCCTAGGGGTGCAGGTTTGCGCAAAACCAGAGGGCTTGATTTATATTCATAATAATGAGTCATTCATAATCCTCACAACTTACTTAGCAACGCACTCAACGTGGTAGCAGGGCTGTCAAGAGCTTTGTTTTGAGTTTGCTTGGTGCGCAAACACGCACACACACACACACACACAGGAACAGTTGATTGCGAGTGAGATTAATGACTTTGGACGTACAGTAGTTTAAAGGACTGTATGACGTCTCCACTCTGAAGGGTAATGAGATAAAGCAGATTTCAACCCCCCCGATAAAAGTGACCCACTCTCATCAACATTTGTTAACGTCAACGTAAAGGCTCGGCGACATTTTAGATTCCTTAAATAAACCATATTATTGATAGAGTGTGACTGTAAACTAGACACCGTGGAGCCTGTAATTTATCGTTTATAAACACATTCCTTTGCAGATAGTTAATGTCAGCTAACTATGCAGCAAGTGTCAAATCATCGTATTTTGCAATCCAACCATGTGTGTGTGTTGGGCTGAGTTAGCATTCAGCTCTGGCTGCTCGTAGTTCAGAACTCCACCTTGGGCCTTTCTGTTTATAACAGTGTCTCTTATGTTCACTGACTTATCGTGTGAGGGTACAAGCACCTCAATGTGCTTAGCTTCACACAGCGAAGGGTTGGATATAATAAAAGTAACATAAAGGGACAACAATGCGTTAGTAACCATATTAGAGTGAAGGATTGGCTCTGTTCCATGAATGAAGGCTTTTAGTTTTTTTTGTTCACTGGTATGTGTGTGTGTGTGTGTGTGTGTGTGTGTGTGTGTGTGTGTGTGTGTGTGTGTGTGTGTGTGTGTGTGTGTGTGTGTGTGCGTGTGTGTGTGTGCGCGAGCGCCTGTGTGTGTGTGCATGTGTGTCATGCTGGCCAATTCTTCCCCCTCCACCCCATCAGCTTTTCCACAGGCATGCTTCTGTAAACAAAGTTACATTACGTGACATCATTTAACGGACGCATTTATCCAAAGTTAAGTGACTTACAATAAGCACATTATTCAACGTGCAGTCCAGAACAGACTGTATATTGTAGTGATCACAGACAAGACCTTAATAGGCTCCATTCAGCCGTCTACATTGGTTTATGTGTAGGCCATGCGTGGTTCTGAACAAGCATCGCACCTTTCGTAAATATATATTATATAAAAAGGAGCCTTTCATCTCGTCCTTTATCTGCGGGGCTCACAGGAAGCCAGCGTGTGTCAATGTGTGCAGAGAGGGAGTCGGCAGGTGCACGTTTGTCTCGTTGTTTACCGTTGTGCCCGACGCAGTCTGAATGAAACGGGAGCATTCAGCTGTCTCCCATCTGACTCATAGGAAGCGGACCTGAGCCAGTGAAACGGTCACACTGACGCGACGGCACGGGGATGAAGACCTGGGCGCCCGGCCCCGGTTGGACTCATTAACTCCCCTCCGATCGATAACGAGGAGGTCAATTCACGTCTCAGTGAAGCCACTTCCTACCACCGCTGGTTCCATGTCTATTTTTTTCAAGCAATCTGATTTGAAGAGAAAATATATTTTTCAACCATCTGATTGGCCGAAAAAAATCAATCTGACTGGCAAAAAACATATACATATAGCTGGGTTTGGTCTGAGGGTTTGAGGTTAGAATCCCTTTGTGGGCGTATAGAGTGGTCCTCCAGGCCTTCTACTGGGGACATCAGGGTTGCCATCACAATCCATCCCTCACCTGATATCATATGTTGTATTCTCTACGCATAAGCTTCAGTTCTTTAAAAATAATCGGTGTTCTACTCTGACTTATAGATCAATGGCAAACATAAAACATTACCCTCATGTCTAGCAATAACACGTGATTATGATGTGCATCAACTGAGCAATATCTTTAACTATTCACAGTCCAAACCCCACGGTGGTCTTATCAATAAGGCAGATGTCTGTCAATATTGTTCAGTGATAAAAGTTATCTTGAAAATAAGGGCGGCCAGGGCAGATAAAACAGCATTTTTGTGGCCCCTGTTGCAGCAGTTCTGACATAACTTCTGGCTCAACGATGTTGGTATTATGGCGGGGGACAAAGAGTTGCCCCGTTGGTGCCCTGCTCACAGACAAAGCTGTAAGATCTGCCGTCTAGCCATGTCGTTTCTGTTGACACACATCTGCTCCGTCGTGTGTCGACCGCCAGGTCGGCTGTACTTTAGGGCTGTTGAACAAGTCTCTTTAAATGGATTTCAAACACGTTTCACAACTCCCGACTAAATGGATCAGCCCGCTAAGGTCCCTTATCACGAAGGAATGTTTATAGGCCGACAGGTGCTGTTGCTCTGTTTGAACAGCGAAACTCGGCCCATGTCTGAGGTCCAGACAGCGGTCAGCTTTAAGCACGTCTACCTGAACGGCTTTACCTGGAATAGAACAATAATGTAGCACTGAAACAAGTCATCATATGTGACAGTTTCCATAGTTACGGCTGACATCCATACCATATGCATGTCCTATCCTCTAACTTTTCCCTCACACGCAAAAACCCTTTTGTTACCCAGATCGGTGTTTTTGTCTCAGACCCAGGGAGTACCCCAGGTCCGCCCGTGGCTCTGACACAGGGCGTAGGCCGAGGCTTCATTTGGCCGCCTGCAGTCTGCGCTTCTCTGATTCCCGCTGATAGCCGACGCTGGCACCACATGAAGTCCAACCAACAGGTAACACAGCCGGCTTATTCTTCACCTCACCCCGGCCGGGCTGGGAACCCGTGGTCCCCCCCCCCCCGCCCGCTGACACACTATCCCACGCCATCCAGCCGCTCTCACACAGGGAGACGTTACCCCTGTACTCAAAACACCGTTCATTTTGAATTGCTAAGTGGTTCAAACTGCCGTGAACCGCGGTGTCTCGTCCGAGGCCGTCGGTGTTGAAACTTTCCTCCTCGCTGCCAGCGATGTGCAACGATGTGCACGATGGTTACAGCTGGCTGATGCAACCCTGACACACAGAGAATATATCGGGTTGATTCTATACTAGAGCGTTGATACGTCAAACATCTTGATTGTTTTGTTTCCATTCTGACTTCTTCTTGCATCTTTATGTAACCGCCAACTATCAACCATGTTTACACATGGCTGACCAAAGTGACTGTGGACAAATGACTCCAGGTTCTTTGATTACAGTTGGAGAAAGCCGGCTGAATCCTGGAGGATAGCAGAGCTGACCGGGGCTGGGAGAGAACCCTCTGTCCTCTGCTCTGAATGAGGGGGATGGCTCCCAGTGTGTCGGGGAAATGGACACCACTTTAACCAGGGCGAGAGGAAGGGGGCTGCTACGCCTTCTCACCGCCTTGTTCTCCCGGTAGCTTTGGCTGGGGCAGTACTTAAGAAACATAAGGAGGGACCTTGGTCAACCTTGTTCAAACCTAAATCCATTATCGAAGATCAAATACAAAAATAATCAACTGTACAACACACTGGAGGTCTTAAGGGCAACGATCCATCATGTGGTTGATGTCCCCCTCTTTCGTCATCCATTCAGAGTAGATGCAAAGACAGGACAGTGATATTACCATGCCATCTCGGTTTACCATGGACCATGGTTGACACTGACAGAATGTGTTCCTTTGGATTGAATCCTCGATTCCTCTGCCCTAGCATCCTATTCAACCCGGTAAGATAACTCTCTACACCACACACACAAACACACCCGATAGCAATTAAGTTTGAATTTACACAACATAATCACAACTCGTAGCTTGGATTTAGAGGGTTTTTTTTGTTGCCCTGGGCGACTATTAAGCATACAGGGCACATATGCCAAGGAAGAGCACTCTGAAGAGCACTCTGAAGAGCACCCGTAGGCGGTTGGAAGGAGTATCAAGTTGTCTGCAACCAGAGTCGTCCCAGACACGGTCCCAGTTCCTCTCATCATGCATAATGCACGACTATCGCTAATTCAATGTAGTATCTATTATTCACCTCTGAGATTAAATACAAGCAGCGAGTTGTAACAACTCTACAACTCCAAGGCCAGTTCCCCTCCGCTAACCCAAAGACAAAAAACGTTACAATGGGCTGAGTGCTCTCTTTGTAACGTACAATGAACAAGAGTATTCAGTGACAGGATTCAGCGGCCTCTTGAGCACGACCGAACAATGTAGTACGTGGGAAAGTGGCACATTGTAAGTTCTGGAGGCATAGCTTTGTGTCTGTGTTGCGAATATGGAATGCATATTTAGATCCAGCGCCATCATTCAGGCATCCAGTAATTACGGCGCCTATCTCAAGCCCATGGTCACAGAGAGGAGGATAAATATTCCCATTGATACGACTCCCATACGATTCAGCCTACTGTGTGTGATAAACACAGAATAACCATAAGTGTACATCAAAGATATTGACCTCAGAAAAACTCCACAATACATTTATTGTTTCAATGTGAATAAATGCCAAATACTGGAAAGCCAGTTAGCATTTTGGCCCAAAATGCTAACTGGGCCAAAATGGGATAGAAAAGCCAGTCTGTTGATGTGCCAGACTTGCAATCCAATGTAGATACTGATACACAGACAGTTTTGAAGTAAATATGTGCTATTTCTTTCAGGGGATGCGCAAGAATGATCAAGAACAATTTTAGATAACAGAAGGGAAATACTGACAACTTATACCTGAAATAAAGAGCAGACTTCACTGTTGTCGGCAAACACTATCGAGGAACAGAAAGTATAAATCAATACACTGACGCAGGAAACTGACGCAACCGATAAAAGTCTGTATAACTTTGGCACCATGGGAGATGTTTGGATCCTGGACCCGTGGATTCACCGATGAGGTCCCCTCGAAGACGAGGTGGTTCTACTCTAGGGGTTTCCTCTGAGATGATGTTGTGGGCTCATCAGGACTCCTGCTTTCTGTTCTTAGTCATCTTCACCAGCTTCTCCTGCCGGGCCGTGTCCCCCTCCAGAGCCACCAGCTCAGAGACCCTCTGGAGGAAGGGGTACGGGGCCCCTGCCACAGGGTCCGGGAACGACCCCTGACCTGGGGGCCGGAGAGGGGACCGAAGGCAGAGGGGTGGGGCGACAGGAAGGACAAGAGGGGGACGTTTAGCTGAACAGTGTCAGGGCACAGGGTGTACATTAATACAGCATCTGCTAAATTACCATAAACGTACAGTAGTCTAAAGGCTGCCATAATATCATTTGTATGAATAGATATTACAGATAAGATAAAATTAGTTTATCCCATAAAACAGGAAAACTCCAAGTAAGATGTTTGCATGGTCCACTAAGATACAGGATGGGTAACTTTCAGCTGGATTAAAGGATTCAGAGGTTAAAGTGTGGACCAGACACAGATTGTGTCAGTATATGGGAGTACCTTGCTTTCATGAACTAGATGTTCTAATGTTGTTTACAGCATGCCAGAATATTCTATGTGCATTAGATATTTATCATCCCAAAATAATATCAACGTTTTCAACAGCTGTTTCTAAGTAGTCCCCTATGGTAGCTTTAACATTTAAGCCTATAACACCATACTGCTTTCACTCCCTCTCTCATACTAACACATCTGGCCAGCATGTTTTGCATTTGCATGTCGGTTCTGTGATGATTCTCTCACACGCTCGTACTCAAACGTGCCTTTCAAACACTCAGATTGATATACAGAGTTGTTTTCAATTTTCACGCCTTGTGAAAGAATGTGAAAGGCGCGCGGCAGTGACACATCCTGACGTAAAGCTGTCAGGGGCCAGGGGTCCACCGGACCCTCAGTGGGCTTAATGAGGGGTTGGACTGACACTGATTGAACCACCTGACAGGTCAGCACGGCGGTAAATCAGCTCACATGTTCAAAGGTCGGAGGTCACCGAGATGGAGCCATCAGCGCAGGCCGTGACAGGTCCGACACGCCCTGCCTATGAAGTACCTGGTCGTAAAATGGCCTCAGCGAGCAGTGGAGACTCATATCGGAGCCGGCGTCCTGTTCTGTGAGCAGGACTTCAGGGGGAGACTCAGAACCAGGGCAGGAGCCCAGATATTATACCGGAGGAAAGTAATTTGTGCTGGTGGAAAAAGCTTTCAGAAGGGGATTCTAATCCTTTGTGGTTATGCCGTGCCAGGTCTACATGGTGTTGGTTTGATAGTACTGCCGGCTGGGTTTCTGTGAGCTTGTCTGCCATTAGACTTTAGATGAGAACCTACAGTCTGATTTGATAGACAACTGACTTACCTTTTTGAATGTCTTTGATGGTCAACAGGTTGTAGGTGCGTTGATTCCCTTTAGGCCTACGGGAGGAGGGGGGAAAGGGGTCAGCCAACATGGATGAAGAACTGATTAATAACTCAGTACACTGATGGGAAGCGTTACCTGTTTAACAGGCAGTGGTCCACGGAGAGGGTGTTCCTCTTGTTGAGGACCAACGCAGAGGGTAAGAGGAACGTTGGGTTAGTGCCGAGGCTGTAGCCTTCACAGGAGCTGGGAGACAGAAGAGATGAAGACAAGTGATGCATACGTTAGCACTATGACATTGGTATGGTAATTTACATATACAGCTAAATGAATGAGCTCCATTATGAGCTCAGCGGCAATAACGGTCATGAATATATGTATAGTAATGAATATGAAATACGCCGTTTACCTCAGACATGACAGGCAAAACTATGGTATATACTTTCTGTATACGGTCTGTAGCCCCTCCCTGAGGACAGCCGGTTAGCAGCAGGTTTTGTGTTTAGTACCTCAGGGAGAGGGGCCGGCCTTGCCCATGGGGGGCGCCAATAGGCTGCAGTTTTCCGGTCCGGTGCACGTGATAGTTCTTTGGCAGAGGCGGGATCAGGGTTCCGGTCCGTTGTATATGATCATCTGGAAGAAATTATTAATTATACAACAATCTGAATGTTTTTTTATTCAGAGTGATTTCCACACAATAATATCCATGTTTAGAGAGATATGCTCATAGTTGATTGAGGGTTCAGACGTGTTAAACGTAAAGCATGCAGATGTAGACTGTGGTAGCTGGTCAGCTGACTACGCGCCCCCAAATACCGGTACTGACCGATGAAGAAAACGACTCGACAGCACCACCTACTGGATGTTATAATCCAGTACAATCTTATAACGCTCAACTAAAGATGAATTTGCAAAGTGAGACATGTTCGACAAACGTCCATAAAACATATCTAGCCCTAATTTATATTTAATAAAACCAGGAATAAAAAAATAGTCCTTACATGTTTTGTCAAACAGAAAATGACTCCCGCCGGCCTCTTGTCCTTTTGTCGCTAGGAGACTTTTGGTTAAATTTGCAAAACTATAATCAAAAACCGTAAAGACAACCTTTCAATACATATTAAAACATATTTTGTTAAGAAGTTAGTATAATATGACAGTACAAACTTTTATTTTATTTTATTACGAGGGTCCGTGTCTCATCCACGCTTTCCCATTAGTCACATCCACAATTGAAGCAATCAGACTTGAATGGCACCACACCTTTACTCCACCTACCCGTTAACACGGCGGCACGCTCCGTCCGTCGACTCTATAACAAAGGCAGCGTCATTTTAACCTCCCCCGTTTAGATACATCGATCACATTCATAATGGTTCAATCACCAAATACTCACTGGCTAAACTGGGAATGTATGGCAATTTACTCCGCTCTGGCAGCAAGCTCGCGTCCCTCGAGGTCTTGATCATCGCTTTGACGTCACCGAGCGACTCGCAGCGCTTCGGGCTGCAACCCGAGCTCCTCTTAGAAGGCGGTGGAGACACTCGAAATGTCATCGCCAGACGCCATACGAACTCGACGTCGTTCACATTTTGCAGTTCGACGCGAGTATCCGCTACCGATGCGTCTGATCCATCGATCGACTGGTTTAGCGGATGATTTAGCAGCGTGGACCCGCGGCTCGGTGCGCTCTGCTCCGGGTGGTGTCAGACGTTGCTATGGCTACAAACCGTACACACTACTCCAATAAAGTCATCCACGGCATTATGCACACATCTGGTCCACTAGACTGAATCCTCTGGTCAGTTCATAAACTGAGAGATGTTCTTTTGCCATTAAAATGACATTAGCAATGATCAAACTTAACAGCTTACACACTTCATAATTATGCCAGTTGATCTTCCCACAGCAACTAGTTTGGGAGACAGTCCAAGAGGCAGGCTAGATCTGTACTGGGCCATCAGAATGCAGTTTCCCCCCCAAAGGTGGGCCATAGAAAATGTCACACTGAAACAATTAGTTTTTGTTGTTTTTATTTCTCAGTTGAAATCACACATAACCGGAAAGGGAGCAAAAATCATTTAGGATAAAAAAATAAATACTAGTCACAACATATAAAGTGATTTATATGTTTTGCTTTTGAAACAGGATCCGGATTCACAATAACAATCAATGAGACTCAAGTCCAGGATGTGGTTTCAGACTAAATTGTCTTATTTTCAGCTTGGGTTTCACCAGTCGATAAGATGGGGAACAACAAGTGCATCATTAACATGCGACTAGGAGCCATAATGGGACAGGAGTAGGGGGCGAGTACTGCTGGAGTAGGCCTGCTCGTCTGAAGTGCATCTGTGAGCTACATCTCACTAGCATGATGAGCCCTCATGCAGACGATTCCGTCGCTTCCTGTAGAAACAAACAACAAAGTGGTCAATGCAAAAAATACATTTTAAATACAAATGAGTACTTTCCCATTTTCTAACAATGAGCACGTTTCCACATGCAGGGCGTTCCTCTACAGCTGAAGGAAGCATGATCGCTGGGTTTCACACACAATTGGCTTCTTTTCAGTTTTTCTAATATATTGGTTAAGACAAGGAGAAAGTTGTGCGCTGAACAGCAAGAAATATTTGGAAGTCAAATATGGTTGATAAAATTGGCTCATATTCAGCTTTTCAGTCAAAAAATTCATAAACCACATTATATTAGAGACATTAGAGAACCTACTACTGTTCAGTGTCATAGCGCAACAGTTCAGCTATATCTCTATCTGTTGACACACTAACCAAACTTGTGTCCGTCCTTATTTATAAATAATAGTACAGGCGAGAACACAAACAAACTACAGAGTTTTGGTTGATGGACCATACAAAGAACAGTCATCATTGGAGCTGTGGCCTCACCCTAAATGCAGTCCAGAGGATGATGATGCATGGGGCTCGCCCAGCTGGGAGCCTGTTGAAGGATCTGGCCAGTCTTCAGCCATTCTGTTGAACAATAGGAAGCGGTTAGCATGAATAGCATGACGCAAAAATAATACATGCTCCCAGTCTTTTTACAAGCGGTTTCATAAATATTGGCTTATTAAACAAATAGTGTTTCCATCATAGTCGATCAGCCGGGGAAAGAATGTTAATCATAAACCACCAAGCATAACATCAGCCCACTGAGACTACAGCCTGAGACCATCGATATAAAAACACACGGAGACGTCTTACCCTGTGATCCTGATGAAGGCCAACTTCACGTCTGAACTGAGTCCTGTACTCTGTGGTACACCTCGGCACGTTTGTAGACGATTCTCTGGTCATCTTGAGAGTCTAACATTAAACAAAACCCTTTGATGAGTACATGTGTATCCGAATGGGCGACCCATCTCGCCAAAATGAAACATGTTCAGTCTTTTTGGAAGCGGTTTCATAAATATTGGCTTATTAAACAAATTTCGTTTCCATCATAGTCGATCAGCCGGGGAAAGAATGTTAATCATAAACCACCGAGCATAACTTCTGCCCATTGACGCAACAGAACAAGAGCATCAATATAAAAACACACGGAGACGTCGTACCCTGGGATCCTGCTGACGAAGGCTCGGCGGGGACCAGGACGTTTCCCACTGAGGGCGGTAGGGGCATGGCAGACGTTACTCCCTCCCTGTGGAACATTAGACGAAAACAAGGCTTGATGAGTACATGTGTAGACCGATGGGTGACCTACCACTCTGAAATACATGTTACAAGTCATTTTACAAGTGGTTTCATAAATATTGGCTTATTAAACAAATTTCGTTTCCATCATAGTCGATCAGCCGGGGAAAGAATGTTAATCATAAACCACCGAGCATAACTTCAGCCATCAATATAACACACGGAGCCGTCTTACCCTCGGACCCCAATGACCACGGCCAGGGTGGCCTTAGCGGAGGTGGATCAGTCCTGTACCCCCTGGTACGCCCAGCAGGCTTCTAGACGAGCTTCCTGGTCACCTTGAAAGACTAACGTCAGAGAACAAGAAGCCTTGATGAGTACATGGGTATACGAACAGGCCAGCTATGATGCTAACATAATGTTCTCAGTTATGTTGCAAGCGGTTTCATAAATATTGGCTTATTAAACAAATTTCGTTTCCATCATAGTCGATCAGACGGGGAAAGAATGTTAATCATAAACCACCGAGCAGGTCCATCAATATAAAACCAGATGACTTACCATGGGATCATGATGATGAAGGCCAGCTTAGGCTCAGCGGGGAGTGCGAGCTAGGCGGACTTCACGTCTGAGCAGTCTTGTGGTACACCACGGCACGCTGGTAGACGAGCTTCCTGGTGACCTTGAGAAACTAACAAAAACAAGAAGCCTTGATGAGTACATGTGTAGACGAATGGGTGACCTATGATGCTAAAATAGAACCATTGTTTTCTAGTCATTCAGCAGGAGGTCTAAAGGCAACCTCCGTTCAGACCCAAGCCGGTCAATGACACTCTCCGTAGAAGCGTTAGTTTGAGAGATGTTCCCATTCCAAAACAATTATCTTTGAAAAAGGCTCATCTTCAGATTAGACAGGACAGGACTTTTATTTAGTTCAGAGGTTCAGTAATGGTAGTTCCACAGATCAGTGTTCAGATATGTGCTTGAAAAGGACATCATCACCTCCTTGTCCATTAAAATACATTTCAATACTTTCTAAAACCAGACTAATCTCAGTTCTCAACTGCTTGATTAATTACTTTAATTACATTTCTAAATAACTCATTGTTGCGTCTGATGCACATCACCATACAGACAACATATTTTCCAACTGTGAGATTCATTCGTTCATAAAATGATATTGCTGTCGCCGTAGTTATCTTACCTTAGTTCCCTCAGCACCGTCGTTGCCGTCAGTGTCCCACGTTTCCTTGCGAACACCCCCAGAATTAGCCGTGTAGTCCGCCGGGTTGAAGGTCCTGCAGAGGACACAATGGGAAGGAAGGATACATGAAACGTGGGATGCATGGATGGGGCAAGTAATTCAGGTAAGAAGTTTGCATTCCCACTGCATCAGCTCAGTGATTTGATTTAGTTAAGAGGTTCAGTAATGGTAATTCCACAGAACAATTCAGATATGTGCTTGAAAAGGACATCACCTCCTTCCCCATTACGCAATTCAATAAAGAGAGGCTCACCCCAATCCCTGGGACAAGAATCTGTAACCAACAGTGCCTGTACAGTACGCAGTTCATTAAGAGATGCTCACCCCAATCCCTGGGACAAGAATCTGTAACCAACAGTGCCTGTACAGTACGCAATTCAATAAAGAGAGGCTCACCCCAATCCCTGGGACAAGAATCTGTAACCAACAGTGCCTGTACAGTACGCAGTTCATTAAGAGATGCTCACCCCAATCCCTGGGACAAGAATCTGTAACCAACAGTGCCTGTACAGTACGCAGTTCATTAAGAGATGCTCACCCCAATCCCTGGGACAAGAATCTGTAACCAACAGTGCCTGTACAGTACGCAATTCAATAAAGAGAGGCTCACCCCAATCCCTGGGACAAGAATCTGTAACCAACAGTGCCTGTACAGTACGCAATTCAATAAAGAGAGGCTCACCCCAATCCCTGGGACAAGAATCTGTAACCAACAGTGCCTGTACAGTACGCAGTTCATTAAGAGATGCAAATAAATGGCTAACAGACTGGTGTAACCCCTGTATATCTATCCGGACTCTAGTATTTCACTCCAACTGCAGGATTGCTTAGCAATACATGGGCTTGAATCTGTTCAATATTCAGTCTCTCCCAAAGATATGAATAAACAAGGGATTCATACAATTCATTTAAATTGTATAGCCCTTAATTACCATCAGTCTGAAAGGGCTTAAGAGGCCAAATATTTATTAAACCCCCTTTACCCAAAGGGGGGTTTTTAACTCCCTTAAATCAGCAAGGAAGAACTCTTGAGAAGGAAGGCATTATAGTAGGGGATTCCTCCTTCCATGGATGGTCAGGAGTGCATTGGTGCCATAATTGACATGAATCCAGTTGCATGGTTCAGCATGGAGTCTCACCTCTGCCGCGCCCCCTACGACCACGTTCGCCCTCTCTCCCCAGGAGCCACCCCCTCAAAGCCGTTCTCCTCTGACCGACCTGAAACCAAACAAAGAGATATATTAGAGAAAGTGCAAAATCACGTACATTTGAAAAAAAAGGCGCGTTTATGAGCAACCTTGCCACTTAAAACGCAATAGTCAATTTAATTAAATGACTTATTTAGTGTTAAATATAACCATGGGGAACCAAATGAGTCTTCAGCATCCAATAACGATTCAACACCATGTAACGCACTAAATATGTTAAAATCAGGCGTTACCTGAATTATGTCATGTGCAGGCAGGCTATGTAAAGCCTGTGTCAGCATCTGCACCAAGTATCGACTAAAATAGATCATAAGTAAGGCTTTTGAGACTACATTTTAGACCGGACAGGTTTGTATTAAGTTCAGAGGTTCAGTATTGGTAATTCAACAGATCAGTGTTCAGATATGTGCTTGAAATTGACATCATCACCTCCATGTCCATTTAAATGCCTTCAATACTTTTAAAACCAGATTAGTCTGACAGTTCTCAACTAGCGTCGCTATGGGTAAAATCCATAGCGACTGAGAATACAACCAGCAGGGGGAGCCGTTTCACCTCACTGTTGGAATTAATACAGGCTTGAGTGGATCCCTAGTGGACACTTACGTTACTGCAGGCCAGGTGAAGGGCCGTGTTGCTGTCTTTATCCGTCAGACTCAGGTTGGCCTCAGTGCTGGTCAACAGCACCTCTGGAGATGAGCAAAATAAGTTAATCAGAGCCATGACAAGAAGAAACTATACATACATGGCCACATCATCAAAAAGACAAACAATGACACATGGGCTCTGGCGAGGTAATGCGCAGAGCAAGCAATGCATCATTCCAGTCTTTACCAAGCACGCCGACTCTGCCCTTCGCCGCCATCATCAGGGCCATGCGGCCCGATTGGTCGACGGCATCGACTGGTGCATCATGGGAGCGGAGCAGCTGGACAGTCCACGTGACCCGAGAAGGCCAACTTCAACTTCACTTCACGTCTGAACTGAGTCCTGTGGTACACCTCGGCACGTTTGTAGACGATTCTCTGGTCATCTTGAGAATCTAACATCAAACAAAACCCTTTGATGAGTACATGTGTATCCGAATGGGCGACCCATCTCGCCAAAATGAAACATGTTCAGTCTTTTTGAAAGCGGTTTCATAAATATTGGCTTATTAAACAAATTTCGTTTCCATCATAGTCGATCAGACGGGGAAAGAATGTTAATCATAAACCACCGAGCAGGTCCATCAATATAAAACCAGATGACTTACCATGGGATCATGATGATGAAGGCCAGCTTAGGCTCAGCGGGGAGTGCGAGCTAGGCGGACTTCACGTCTGAGCAGTCTTGTGGTACACCACGGCACGCTGGTAGACGAGCTTCCTGGTGACCTTGAGAGACTAACAAAAACAAGAAGCCTTGATGAGTACATGTGTAGACGAATGGGTGACCTATGATGCTAAAATAACTGGTGTTTCAAGCGGTTTCATAAATATTGGCTTATTGAACAAATCTTGTTTCCATCATAGTCGATCAGCCGGGGAAAGAATGTTAATCATAAACCACCGAGTTTGAATCCATCAAGGTTGGATCTAGGCAAAACATGAAGGCCAATGTTCTCTGCACAACAAATCAACTTACCCTCTGATCCAGAGGAAGCTGTTCTCGGAGGTTCCTTCACCCCGGTCCGGAGTCACGTCCCCGTGTAGCCATCAGCATGTGCACATCTCTCCAGTCTGAAGGAAGATGTAAACCAACTTCAATGAGTACAAGTGTATACAGAAACAGCCAACTAATAAAGTGACAGTATGAACTATTCTTACCTTCTTAGCCAGCATCTTCCTGATGAGACCAGCTCCGTCGCTGAAACCCGGTCAACGTCACTTCTAGATGCCTTATAGACAAGACCTTCACAAGTTGCAGGGAGCGATTGATTACTAGGATTACAGAATTTCTATTGTGCCTTCGAGGGGCCAGTAGAGCCAGGAACCTCTTGTGCGTCGATCAATCCTACATCACCAGTCAGTCAGATTTGGACAGATTTAGATACCATGTTTTCAGATTTCCTGCCCTCTCCATTACTGTTACAGGAATCCTGCAGATTCATCCTATATCACACACGGCATGCCACGTGAGGTTTTGCCAGAAGGCACCGAATCCTGATGCTGGGAAGACCTGGTCCACATTGTCCTGAGACTCAATGAAAAATAATAACGCCGACACCAGAAAGTTCTTTTTTGTATTTTTATTATACAGTTGGAAATCCTGCAAAACCTGTAACAAAAAAAAGGGAAGAAATTGGTAAACTTAAGATCAGTTACTTTAGTCCAAGATTTTATTTGTGATTTAGGCCACAGCTGCACATATTTTATGCCAGATGCCGTATAATTATCAAACCAATACTTGTTAATGTCATGTCATCATTAACCACATCTGACTAATAGCCATCATTGACTGATCAGCATCGCTAAAGCAACACTGGCCTGACCCCTGTAGAGTTTACATTTACCAGTCGCCGTTATCCAAAACGAGTTACAATAAGTACATTCATCATAAGGCGAAACAATCTGTCGTACGGTAAGGATGTTCATAGAACCGAGTTCAAAGCGCTAACAATCGCTAGGTTCACCCATTCGCCGTATACAACCAAAATAGCTAGACTACAGCACAACTTAAGGGCTGATTACGGCTCCACGATCACGCAACGACCAGGCAGACGCTTCGACGCAGTCATGAACCCGTTTCGGTTAGCGGACCAATCACAGCCCTTTTTGGGAGGCGCATGTCAGGCCTCCCAAAAATCTATCCATCCATCTATCTATCTATACACTATAACCAAGTGCGACACACAATCTCACCAGTTCAGTTCATCCTCCGGATCATTCTGTTGATCTGGTCTTCCCTGTTGCCAGCGTCACCGCCCTCCACGAAGTGGGTGGTCTTCTTGTTCATGCCGCCGCGGGGGGAGGAGAGCTTGAAGGGCCACAGGTAGTTGTTGGCCACCTTGAAGTTCTTCCCGGTTGTGAAAATCTCGTGGATCAGATCCTCCATGCAGATGAGGCCATACTTGCCTGAAGGAGAGCGGACAACATTAGGCCCAACGCAAGGTAAGCTCTACGACTGATTAGCATTGGTTTGCTTTAGTTTCTCTACCAATGTTACTGGTAAGAGGACACGCACTATTTACTGTTGATGTAAATCACCAAAACCATCTTATGGAGTATAGTGAAAAGACTGATGTGGATTCAGACACAATTGGCTTATTTTCAATTGACTTTCACCATGGTCGATTAGACGGGGAAAAAAGTTGAGCATCACTAAACACATCATGAAGTCATAACCCTACCTTCTCTTACTGACTATATCAATGTATAAAAACATATTTACATGGTTTGGCATGCATGATGGACATCCAGACTGATGACCATAATTACCAAGGGTCTTCTCGATGAGGGAGTTGTCTGTGATGGCAATGCGCTGCTTGCTGATCTTGCCGAATCCACGCTTGTAGATGAGCTCGCGGACAGACTTCAGGTTGGGGTATCTGAGCGATGGGCACACGAGGGAAATTATGACAACCATATTAAGATTGAACCACGAGTTATACACATACTGCAGAGTGGTACAAGGCAGGGCTGGATATCTTTTAGTCTTAAAAACACGAGAAATGTGAAGAAAGTGTGGTTTCAGACTAAATTGGCTTATTTTCAGCTTGGTTTTCACCAGATTCGATAAGATGGGGAAAAAAATTGGTCATCATTAACCACATAAGTGAGATTACTGACCACATTGGTCAGTAATCTAAGAACCATATTGGTCATCTTTGGGTCATTATTGAGGACACTGAACGTACCTAAAGGTTAAGGGTCAGGACCATGCACCATTCAAAGCATGAGGTCGATAACTTAACACGGCAAAGATGGATGCTGCCATCTTACCCCCATGCGATGTAGGGCTCTGCGATCCTGAGCATGTTGATGGACGCCTTGTTCAGCCTGACGAACACGCCGTTGAAGATCTGGCGGAGACGGAGCAGTTGCAGAACCTTGCGCACCTTGGGGCTGACGCCGTTGATACTGGGAAGCAGAGTTCAGCGGTCAGCATCAGAAAGGACGCTTCATACAAACATCAGTGCACTCAGACAAGTGGTTTCATAAATATTGGCTTATTAAACAAATAGTGTTTCCATCATAGTCGATCAGCCGGGGAAAGAATGTTAATCATAAACCACCAAGCATAACTTCAGCCCATTGAAGCAACAGCATCAGACCATCAATATAAAAACACACGGAGACAATGTCTTACCCTCGGATCCTGATGACGAAGGCCAGCTTGGGCTCGGCGGGGACGTAGAAGTTTCCCACTTTGCGGGCGGTACGGGCTTGACGGACCTCACGCCTGTACAGGTTCCTGTACTCCCTGTGGTACGCCTCGGCGCGTTTGTAGATGAGCTTCCTGGTCACCTTGCGAGTCTAACATCAGACGACAAAAACAAGAAGCCTTGATGAGTACATGTGTATTCGTATGGGCGACTAATGACAAGGCATTCCTTGGTATCCATAGAGACATCAGTGGAATCGTGAGAAAGTAACAAGGCAGCACACTGTTGCACCACCGTGAAGATCCCCCTAATGTCCAAGATGTGGTTTCAGACAAAATTGGCTTATTTTCAGCTTGGATTTCACCAGATTCGATAAGATGGGGAAAAAAATTAGTCATCATTAACCACATTAGACTAGCAGCCAGCATTGACCCGTTAGTTTAGTTATCTTATGAGTGCGACAGGTATCAAGACAAGGACAGATCATGACATGTGCGTGATAAGTACGTCTGTTTACAAATGGGCGACCCATTTGTGCATCATGCAGACATCTGTGGGACCGTGCGGGAGCCATGTGCATTCTCACCTTCTTCTCAGCGAGCATCTTCTTGATGCGGACGGCCTTCATGGTGGCGAAGGCCTTTCGCCTTTTCAAAAGGCTCTCAGGGACCGCCGGTACCTTTTTTCTAGGAGAACATAAAGATGGTTTAAAACACTTAGAGTAGAGTTGATAAGGCAGGTGTTCCTTACGGTGTATTACGCCACGTTGACGAGGGGCGACAACGCCGTCAACATGGTTAGCCTAGCATTAGCAATCTACGAGCAATTCACCGGCATTTCGTTGTCATGTATATTAACCAATTGTTATTAAAAGACACCCAGTATGCAAACGTTTAATTAACTTGGTCATAGACTAAAATCGACAGGAGATCCGACAACACGTTTAGTTAAGACAGTCAGTAGTCCGGACATGTTGGGTGAAGCTACTCGGCTACAGGCAGCAATAGGTTGGTTGGCATTAAAACTATTCTAAAACAATATCATCCACAATATATGATGTCCTAGCCGGGATGACTACTAATTAAACGTATACAAGGATGACCAAAACGCCTGATGGCAGTTTTAAACTTAGATGGACATGGATTTCAACACAGAGGAAAAGTACTCACTCTGCGTCCGCCATTGTGTCCACCGAGAAAGAGAAAATCCTGTCTGCGCATGTCTGTGATAAAAGAGCGAGGACACCGGATGTTGCCCTGCGCGCTGCCTGAATCACAATGCACAACTTTGTATGGATTTATTTCTGCTCGTTTAGTATTATTATTTTATATTACCGTAATACACACAAACATGACACGTACTCACTTATCTTACCATGCAGGCATATCATTGATTTGGTAGAAATTATATTATTGCGTAGGAGTTCTGAAGAATAACACAAATAAAGGAAAACATATCGCCTTATATTTGTTATGTTGGATTATATATTTTATCAATTATGTTGACGGAAACTATTGATTCAATAAAGGCTGATTCATTCCGATAAATGCAGCGTTATCCCTCATGGCATTGATCAAAAACCTAGAACCGACTTCCCTCGGGCAGGTCATGTTGTTGCCGTGCATTGAACCAGCTGATAGGGATTCTTGAGACTACTGAAGAAGCTGTAAAGTATTGTGTGGTGCAGCACCTCGTGTGGCCAGCAAGTGGCGCCAACGCTACACTCTGCCCTCCAACATTTCTCCAACTCAAAGTACAGTATGTTTCAAGAGCACATCCATATATCTAAGTGGGCCACCGCATAGAGTATTATTTACATCAAGGGCGCAAATATAGCTTTTTAAAAAAAATAAATAAATATGGGATCATAACGTGTTGGTGAAATCATCACATTGATTACTTCGTATATCATCTGAGACCGTCACAGTGAATTGACAGGAGTTAGAGATAATTTTATCGCAATTATTTAAATATTGGTTAACTGGGCTTATGCATTAGCTATACTGTTAAAGGCCAAACATGTATGACGAATAATTCTAACTTGGATAGGCCACTTCCCAATCTGTGTATTGTAAAATAAATGGTCATTTCTCCGTATGACACCTATTTCACAGAGAACGCATCTGATCGTAAACCACAGCAAACTTGACGTTCATTTAGAAATTGCCTTTTTCTTATTATGTAATCGAATCTTATATCACAATATAACCATACACGACGTAGGCCTACTAACTCTGGATACCCCGGCAGCTGTGGGCTGTTTTGTAACATTCCCAGGAGAGTAAGTTTATTAATGCTCTAAGCCTATTTTATATTTTACACATAGGATTTCTGTCGCTACTATTTTTAAACCCATACATAATTGTAATCAGTGACATTATTTGATCATTGATCAAATTATATACAAATAATTTCAAACGTTACGTGTTGGCCTGAACCGATGTAGACTATCAAAAAAAAAAGATCGAAATGATGACCAGGACTACATTCAGGAATTGAGAAGCTCTGGAAAAAAAGTAAATTCCACCAAATTACGCATTACGGCGTGAATGGTCTCATTGGTCTTTCCCATCACAGTCCTCCTCCTCCTCCACCCGGGTTGTATTTGCGTGTGCGTGTGCGTGTGCATGTGTTCGTGTGTGTGTGTGTTCGTGTGTGTGTGTGTGTGTGTGTGTGTGTGTGTGTGTGTGTGTGTGTGTGTGTGTGTGTGTGTGTGTGTGTGTGTGTGTGTGTGTGTGTGTGTGTGTGTGTGTGGATCCGGCCGCTTCCCTCTGATAGGCGCTCCTCTCTCCGGTCCTATTGGGTCCCACCGCGGACGGCTGGACAGGATAAAAGCATGTGAGACGCGGTGTGATTTTAAGATGAGTAGAGAGGAGCAGCAGGGAAGTACAGAGCGAGGGATCAGATCAGAGCGTGTACAGACACACAGAAAGACACACAGACAGACAACAGGGCATAGACAACAGAAGCAACTCGTCGAGACTGATCCGTGCTAGTGACAACTCCACTGTGTGGTATGATAGGAAACATTTTGGAAACATGCTCCTGATTGTGG
>NC_044070.1:24330155-24340155 GCF_902167405.1 Gadus morhua | reverse complement strand
CAGGTCGTGCCCATATGCCAAGTCCGCCATGTGAAGCAGGGTATCATGGGAGGAGGGGGAGGGGAGGGGGAGAGGGGGGAGAGGAGAGGACATGGAGGGACCGCTGAGTGGCGTCCTTGTATTCCCGTCTCGCTCTCTGCCTCCACTTTGGTGAAGGTGTGTGTGTGTGTGTGTGTGTGTGTGTGTGTGTGTGTGTGTGTGTGTGTGTGTGTGTGTGTGTGTGTGTGTGTGTGTGTGTGTGTGTGTGTGTGTGTGTGTGTGTGTGTGTGTGTGTTCCCCCCCCCGTAGGGCTGCGGTAGGACAGGGTTAGGGTCCCATGAACAGGTATCAGCAGATCTTTAAGCTAATGCTGCGTTTGCACGCAACACTCCCCCCAGCGTGCAATTCTATTGCACGCTCTCTCTCGCTCTCTCTCGTTCTCTCTCTCTCCTCCCTTTATTTTTTGAGGCGCCCCCATCACTAAAACTAGTTAAATATTGCAGCAGTTTTCGTTTTTTAATGTGCTGGAAACAGTGCAGATGTTTGGAGCGGAGTCAGATCGCTAAAGAATAACTTGTACACAGTTGATGTCTGTCCGCGCGCCAGAGCCCTCTGACGGACGCTTCCTGCCTGGGACTGCTCAGCGTTCGCCTCGTGCTGCAGGCATGCAGACGGGCCCTGCGTCACGCGGGCGGCCTCGTAGCGGACGAGGGAACCGCATTGAAGCCGTTATCAAGTTAAAACACTGAGTGCACGTCCTCTGGTTCTCCAGCCGGCCATTGTTGTTGCCAGTAGTTGAATAGTTGTGCTAAGTGGTCCCATGCTGCTCCTGCCCCCGCTTACAACCGCGCTGATAAAAGTGTGGATCAGAGCGTTCCTGCCTCGAGGGTCTCCCCCTGCCCCCCCCCCTCCTGAGTGAGCGTGTGTGGAAGAGGGAAGGCCGATGTGTGAATGGTGCCATCTACTTTTGTTGTTGTTTACTCGATGTACCGTAATCTAAAACCCAAATAACATTCAAAGGAGGGGGGGGGGATGTGAAGGAGATGTGATCAGAGCAGGTCTAGCAGCGGGGGGGGGGGGGGGACAAAAGGGGCCTGCTGCTTGTTGTGGAGACCTCCTAGGGGCTCACTGATTGGTCGGTTCCTGTCATGTGTCACACCTGCTGATTGGCCCACATGCTAACGGCTCGGGTCGTGCTGTCGGTCAGAACGAGGACTGGATCCGCCGGTTAATCCACTGTGACCCCCCCTCCTAACCGCCCCCCCCTCCTCCCCTGTCTCCCCCATGCCTGTGTCGTGCCCCCCCCCGCCCCCCATCTCACTACTCTCCCTGGACGAGCTCGCGGAGCCGCTTGTGTTTCACGTGGCGAGTCAGCGCAGAACGCTTTCATCTGCCCCCCCCCCCCCCCCCCCCCGCCCCCGCCCCCCTGCCCCCACCCTCCCCGGGAACGATTGTTCCATTGACCGCTCGCCGGCGGGGGGAGGGGCGGCGGGGCTGAGTTGCATTGTGGGAAGTGGTCGAGGGAACAGAGGACTATGATTGGTGCTGTCAGCGGCTCTTTAGACCCGGGCACCAGATCTGTGTGGGAAACGAAGGGCGGGCTGAACGGTGCGGAACACCGCGCTCGCACCGCGCTCGCACCGCGCTCACACAACGCTCGCACCGCGCTCGCACCGCGCTCACACAGCGCTCGCACTGCGGCCAATCATTAACTTCCGTCGGGCGGTCGCGGCGGCGCTCTGTTGGTTTGCCCCCCGGTCGGAGCAGGGTCACCTTTTCTTTCGGCCTCTTCTTTGGATGATTTTCAGCAGGCAGTCATGTGATTTTTAGCTCTGAAAGGATCTATCTCTTGTATCACCATGGAGAGGAATGATGGGGGGGAGGGGGGGGAGGAACATTGGTGGGGGGGAGGGGGAGGAAAGCCTGGAAGGCTTTGGCAATGCTTAACTGCAGAAATGAACCTAAGAATTCAAAATAACTTTTTGTTTTTCTTTCTCCCCTCTCCCCCCTCCCCCTCCCTGCTCCCCCTCCCTGCTCCCCCTCTCTCCCCTCCCCAGACCACCAAGGCTTTTCTCCCCAAGATGCTGGAGTTGAATCATGGACACATTGTGACGGTTGCCAGCTCCCTTGGTTTATTCAGCACAGCTGGAATTGAGGTTAGAGACACACACACACACACACACACACACACACACACACACACACACACACACACACACACACACACACACACACACACACACACACACACACACACACACACACACACACAGCTTCCCACCATTTTCTTTTGGCTGGGTGTTGGTGTGTGTGGGGGGGGGGGGCTACTTGATGCCAGGGAACACTCTGGGACCCCCCCTTCCCTCCGCCCGTTACATTGAGGGACACAGATGGGGGGGGGGGGGGGGGGGCTGTGTTGTGGGCAGCGGGCTGCGGGGGCCCCGTTGGGCCCCGTTGGGCCCTGACCCGGGCCACAGTAAGCTGACAGCCCTCTGAGGGCCCGAGACGTCTTCATCAGCGCTTTGTGAAGGCGTGGGGGCCGCTCGGTATTCAGGTCAAAGCGGCGTCCGCTTGGTCTGGGCCCCAGCTCCTCTGGGGCTGATTGAGTTATTACCCCCCCCCCCCCCCCCCCCCACTGGTCCCTCCCGACTCCCCCTTTCGGCAAGAGGGAAAGAGGGAGTCGAATTTCTTTTTAGAAATTCTATTTAAAATTAATTATAATTTAGTATTTCCCGTTATGGTCACCTAGAATGATTCGTTTTTTCGGGCCTTTTTTTCTATCTGTGAATTCTGTCCCAACGGTCGCGGCGCGTCACAGAGGCCCCGTGACGCCGCCGGCTCCTGTCCTTTGTCTCCGCTCCGCCCTCTGGAGGCGGGGCCTTGTTTGTGGTTTAAGGGCCACACAATACCCTCCGGAAACCCCCAGCGGCGAGAAGGGGCACGCCCCCCGCCACCGCCGCCGCAATACCACCTCCACCTCCTCTACCACCACCACCACCACCTCATCTCCTACTCCACCACCTCCACCTCCTCTACCACCACCACCACCACCTCATCTCCTACTCCACCACCTCCACCTCTTCTACCACCACAACCACCACCTCCTAATCCACCGCCACCACCTCCCCTACACCAACCGTCCTCTACCACCACCACCTCCACCTCCTCTACCACCACCACCTCCACCTCCTCTACCACCACCACCACCACCACCTCTATCACCACCACCACCACCTCCACCACCACCTCCACCTCCACCCCTACACAACCACCTTCATCTCCTCTAGCAGCTCCTCCACCACCACAACCACCACCTCCCCTACACCCTCCACCACCTCCACCTCCACCCCTACACAACCACCTTCATCTCCTCTAGCAGCTCCTCCAGCTCCACCACCTCTATCACCACCACCACCACCACCACCACCTCCACCACCACCACCACCACCTCCACCTCCACCCCTACACAACACCACCCCCCCCCCCCGGTCCAGATCCCTCTTCACTCGCTCCTCGGTTTATTGACATCAGAAGCTCCAGAGAGAGATTAGTCTGCGTGTGAAACCACATCAAACCGCGAGGCCCCCGCAGTCTGGCCCCTGATGAGCGCTAGCAGAATGCTAATGGGGGGGGGGGGGGGGGGGGCAAAGGGTCTGGGATTGAGAGGAGTGCTATCGTAGTCGCTCTTATCTCCGCGGGCAAACATGTTCCAACATTTACACTCTTGTATATATTTTTACAATTACATTTGTGTATATATTTTATGCATGTACATTTCTCTATATTTTTTTGCATCCGTTATTAATGAATGTTAGTCTCGGTACATAATGTGAGCTGCTAGGCTAACGGGTTACCTCCGGCCCCCTCTCCAGGACTACTGCGCCAGTAAGTTCGGCGCCATCGGCTTCCACGAGTCGCTGAGCCACGAGCTGAAGGCGTCCGAGAAGGACGGCATCAACATGACCCTGGTGTGCCCGTACCTGGTGGACACGGGCATGTTCAAGGGCTGTCGCATCAGGTGAGCCCCCCCCCCCCCCCGCTGCAGCCCAGAGCCGTCCACACACGTTGCTCCACAAAAGGTTTATGGATTTGTTTTGTTTCCTTTGCACCTGGGAGGACTATAGTTTTTATTGCCTGCAATTTTCACTTCATAAAAGCTGAATCTGGACCAGCGCTGCCTTAGACTTCAAAGCCCCCCGTGTGAATGTTAAGTATGTTCTTTGTGTGTCACCCCCCCCTCCCCGATGGCCGTTCCCCACATCACTCCTCCTTCAGATCCTCCATGTGTCTGTCCACACATGTGGACCACGCCTAGACAAAGGGGGGGGGGGGGAGGAGGGCTGTTGACTCCCAGACGGAACGTTCTGGGTTCGAACCCCGGTTTGCACGCCCGATTCTTTTTATAAAAGTCGTTAATGACCAGGGAGGGCAGACCCTCCGAACCCTACGTTCTACCTTCCTAAAGAACCCCGTGTTCCTAACCTGTCCACGTCCACCCCCCCCCCTACAGGAAGGAGATCGAGCCCTTCCTCCCCCCGCTGAAGCCGGAGTTCTGCGTGACCCAGTCCATGAGGGCCATCCTCACCGACCAGCACATGATCTGCACGCCCCGCATCGTCTACATGGTCAACTTCATGAAGAGGTGAGCCCCCACCCCCCCCTCCCCACCCTGAAGCCCCATTGGCTGTCTGGTTTGAGGGCAGGGACTAACCACGCTAAGACTGTCATCATTTGGTCGTTGTTGTTGTTGTGATCGGAGCAGCACCGACTGTGACGGTTAACCGCCAGTCACAAGTTTTACTTCTCAACCTGTGAATCTGGACGAGTGATATGTTGTTTTTTGTTATTATTAAGAATATCGGAAATAAGAGTTGTGTTTGTATAATTTATTTGGACCATTTAAGGTAACGGGCCTCGTACAACTAGGCACCTAGAGCTTTATGAGGTGCTTCCTTCAGTTGAACCCTGTTGTAGTCCTACCCCTCCCGATGCTGATGCTGACTGCCCCCCCCTCTCTGCAGCATCCTGCCCTTCGAGGCCATCGTCTGCATGTACCGCTTCCTGGGGGCCGATAAGTGCATGTACCCCTTCCTGGCACAGCGAAAGGAGGCCATGAACAACAACGAGGACAAGAACGGCATCTAGAGGCCCCGCCCCCGGAGCCTTCCACAGCGCTGGCTCCTCCCCCTCTCCCCCCCCTCCCGGAACGGGCACACTGGCAGCGGGGGGGAGACGGGGGAGGGGGGAGGCACATATACCTGCAAGCACGAGGATGCGACCACTGGGGGTGTGATGGGATGGGGGGGGGGGGGGGTCGAGAGGAGGGTGAAGAGGAAGAGGAGGAGAAGGGAAGAAGAAAAGATTGACTTTAGACTGGTGCACTTGCATTGAGCAAATGCAAAAGGTTTCCCATATCGTTCCTCTGGGACAAAGAAAGCTGTGTGCTACACAAAGGATTTATTGACTTTGTTTCGTCTCTTATGTTGTCTATTGTTTGTGTTTTTGTTGAAAGAAACCAACATCTATATAATGTGTCACTAGTTTTGTTTTTTTCAAATCATACAGATAAAAAAAAGGTATTCAATAATTAACTATTTACGTAATGTAGTCACCAGCCTTATTTAGTTGTCTTTGTGAAAAAAATATACAGTATGTTACTGTACACACAGTAAAGGTCTGTCACTTTTTTTTGTTTTCATTTTGTAGACATGCACTGTAATTAACTGAGTCTCCGCAACACATTTCAACTCGGCATTTCACACCCCCCCCCCCGCCCCCTACCCAGGAATCTCTCCCGCTTCCCCGATCAACCTCTCACACTCGGGTCACACGTCGGAGCACCATCTCTCCATTGTTGAAGTCGTGAGAGCGATAATAGTTTATTTCCTCCGCCCCCATGGCGTTCACATGTTTGCTGTTCAACACGTTCTGCTCATCCCGTCGCCAGCGTGGCCCACGAGGCGTTCCAGCGAGGGCATCTCTTCTCCTAGAGCCCGGAGCAGGGCTGACGGACAGTCATGGGGGTGGGGGGAAGGCTGGGCTTTTAAAGAATCCTACACGTGCGTGATGAAGGCAGGAGGCTGGGAGGTTAATGTCCGGACGTTTTCACAGGCTAATGTTCCGCTAGTTGTCCGTCTGTCTCGTGTGGAGCACATCCGTTGTCAGCCTGTCGACCATCTTGTTTTAGTAGATGAGAATACCTCGTCCTAGAGTGTGAATTTAAACATTTTGCGGGGGACACCATTCGATGTCTTTCCCCAACCCCCCTACTGTGCCCCTGACGTTTCCGTCCAGTTACAGTGAAATGTAAATTGTTAAATCGTTGTCAATACCCCTTTGCCCAAATAACATCAGTCTCCACACTATTTGATATATCTATATCTGTAACGTTTGGGAAGACTGTTATTGAATTCAACTACATTCCAATAGGTCTCGTCCCTCCAGTCACAGTGATGAGCCTAAAGTCTCTACCTCTTAATTTTTTGCCATTTTTGTTTTTACAGTATCACATAAGCATCTTTGTTTTGTAATTTCTCTGAAGACCGCTCCAAAGCGGAGCAAATGTGGTTCTGATGTTTAGTGTCTCTACCTAACTTAAATTAATAAAGTGATTTAGATTATTAACTGGTGTCTTTTTACTTTTGTCATCGCATTTTGAAGATTTGTACCCTTTTTGTAACTGATTGAGAAGGGTTCGGCTCCTAATTAGAAAATGAACTAAGCCTCGTGAACGGGAACCCACACCTGTTACTGTACCGTCTATATACCTGCTCCCGCCAACGGCCTGCACCTCAGGCCCACAAATTAAACACGGTCTCTTGAACGAAATGTATTGTCTGTGTTTCTCTCCCCGAGGGACACCGGTTAGATGTTAGTGGTCATCTCTAGCATCTTCATGTCAAACTCGCCCAATGAGGATTGGCCTATGGACGCTGAATACTGCATTTGCAGTGTTATTCATTTTACTACGTGGGTGTCTTTAGCAACGCCTTTAGGATAGTTGGACCAATTACCACTTATCTTCGGGGGTATCGCCATACATGACCAAAAGGAAATCTTTGAGATTGTAAATTTAATCAGAAAAAACAATCGGTTTATCTAACGGAGAGAGATATCCAGTATTCCTCTGAACTGATTCATTACGTGCCTCATTGAGGCTTTCCTTTGTGATGTTAGCCAACATTTAAACAGTTCAATCCTCCCCCCCCCCTTCTGACTGCTTCAGCGCAACACGCCTTCCATTGTAGCTCAACTATTAATAAACCCTTGTGACTCGGCATCTGACCGATCACATTTGGCTGCTCTATGGGTGGGAGGAGTCGCGGTCAGTGTGGTTAAACGTCACTCTCACTGCGGTGTACTCTAATGAATAAACTCATGAGGAAACGACAGCTGGCAGGAGGCCGTGCTGGTAACCAGTCCAGTCAGAACATTCCTCTGCAGGACATTGTTTCATCACGCGGGAGTATCTGAGCATAAAGTGAAAATGACCGTCATGTCCGCAGAGGCGTGTTTTCATAAGGAAGGATTACACAATCTGGGTCAGAGGCAGAGCTGTCACCTCCCGGCCCGTCCTGCTCATTCCAAGGCCTCTTTCTCTCTCTCACATCCACCTTCTCGCCTCATAACCACACAAAGAGGCTGAACGGGGCTGGTTTGAAATGAACGTCCTCCCCTTAAGATCAGGGTAAAAAAGCATGAAGGGTCCATTTGCGAAATAAGGAGCATGTCTGCTCATAGCCAGAGAGGAGATTGAGAGAGGAGAAAGTCATATTGTTAACCGCTGAGGTTAAAAAACCAAGACGGATGAACGAAAAGCAGTGATGAAGAATTCTACACAAGCAATGGATGGGCTGAAGAATCTCCTCGCTCCATGGAACCCAACTGATGCTCCAGCACATTTCTCAGCTCATTCAGAGCTGAACGTTTGACTCCCTGCTGAAAGGCACTGGGTTCGATCCCCCAGGCCGGCAGCCAATCTCTAAGCATCGCTGACAAGCGAGCTGCTTCTAAATGACCGGTTCCTCACTGTTCATCACTGTGAAGCATCTGATCAGCGACTCCATGGTGAAACAGTTAGTCTGTAAACACACAAGCACAAGGCATCCGGGAACACATTGTGCCCATCAGGCCTGGCCTAGAGTGACTCTCACATTGTTCAAAGTAGTGTGTTCGCGTGTGCGTGTTTCTGTGTGTGAGTGAGTGTCTGTCAAAGGAGAAGTGTTTAAACATCGACTGGTCAGAGACAGAACGCTCATCTTTTGGAACCCAGAATAAGAAACTATTAGGATGTTGGCTTGGATCCGCGTCTCCGGCCGTCCGTCTCCGACTAAAGGATTCCCGTCAGCCCTTCTCCAACCCGTTAATTGAGCTCTAATTTAGAGGACTTTAAAGGCGGGTTGGGGGGGGGCGGTCGATAGCACATCATTCAGACGCTAAATCAATGAGCTTGGCACTTGGCTTTCCTTCTCTTTCTGCCTGCTGCAACGAGGGCTTTGCGGACCATTGATTTTGTTCTTTTGTGGATATTAAAGTCCTCACTTCCCATATTAGCTGCACGGCGAGATTGGTGAGAAATTCATCTCAGGAGGGGGGGGGGGAAAGGTGGTGTGTGGGAGGGGGGGAGGTGGTGTGTCAGTACCTGAAGGAGGGATGCTGGGTGCTTCTGGAAAGGAGATCTGCCCGCTAATACGTGTGAACGACTTTGGCGCTTCCCAATAGTTAGCAGATGTAGCGGAGGCCAGCTGAGGCCATTAGTCACCTGGCTTGAATGAGGCGGCCCTTGTCTGCTTCGTCTCATTCGTCTTGCTAATGGCCCCCCCCCCCCCCCCCCCGGTCACTGGGGTTTGATGTAGAGCACGGGGGTAGACAGCGCTAGGCGGGGAGAGCTAGAGGTAGAACACAGAGACGGGAAAGGTATTGCAAACGGCGGGAAGCTGGATTGATGGAGCGACAACATCTGGTGGTGTGATCCGATTCCCCACGCAGCAGCGCGATTGATTTGGCGCATGTGTGTGCGGCGGCGTTTGTCATGTATTGACGATGTATTAGGGTAACGAATGGTGTTGGTCCGCCCCGAAGACAAGCGGAGCAGCACAAACCCATAAGGGCTCTCATAACTCAGGTACTCGTTTAAATCAGGGCTACTTCCTGAGCCGAGACGCTTTGGAGAACTAGAACCTCTTCCTCAGGCCAGTCCTCGCCACGGTCCTGTGAGAAGGGGGAATGGGAATGACCTGGCAGGTACTGGGAACGTTGTCAGAGCCACAGAACGACTCCTCACTGAAAGAGGAGTACGAGCATGAAGCTCAGGCAGCGGCAGCATGTCCCCAGGACCTGCTCCGGGTGCTGACACGTTAGTATTTCGACACCCAACACATATTGGAAAAAGCCAAGATGTAATGCTGCTGTATGTGTTCGGAAAAGCAGCAAATTAAACATTTACACAGCTTGAAGGCCGACTGTTTCACATACCTGCGGACCGGCACACACACACACGTCCACGCACGCACAATTACAATTCATATCATGTCTGAAGTATATATATACAAACACTCACAGTATTCCACGTGAGTGGTGAGGCCTTAGCGGCTCTAATCCCGGAGAAGGAGGCTCTCTCCGGAGTGTCCGTGGTGTTGAGCAGATGTTGGCCGGGACCCCCTCGTGTAAACACCCCAGCCTCCGCACGGCACGCTACGGCGCTAGCTGATGCTACCGCTAACAGCGCTAGCTGATGCTACCGCTAACAGCGCTCACCTGGTCCTCGTTCACACCTCCCGTCTCCGTCTGAACAACGTTGAGTCGCTGTTTTAAATAAATCATCACACAACCCATCCCGACGGGGGGCTAATTGTTCTTCACAAGTTCCCGAAGCACGACAATAAAGACACGGAGACAAGCGGGTTTTTTTCCACATGAACCGAGGTGATTTTACTGCATCTTCAAACCCAAAGAAAACGAATAAAGGAAAGAAAAAAAAGAAAAAACAGTGCCTTGTTATTATTATTAGGACGACGTCGCG
>NC_044070.1:23964125-24000798 GCF_902167405.1 Gadus morhua | reverse complement strand
AATCTTCAAGTTTAGAGCTTCAAGCTTGGAGAGTCGGCTTCTAAACACTGCAGGGCCTTGTCTGTGATCTCCATCGCGATCGAGAGGAGAAGCTCCACCGCTCTGGCCCCGCCCGGGGGAGTTATCAGGCCCTCCTTCTATTGAAGGGACGGGGAGAAGGCATCTCCACACACAGTTCTTGTGGCGTGCTGATGTGGATGCCTTAATATTCACACACGCACATGCACAAACAAACCAAGACGCATTATGTACGCCGATATGTGCAGCTGAGCTTGGATCTATTGATGTTTCTTTGTGAACGATTGTTTCATGAATTTATTTTAAAGGTTTTGTTGTAACCAGTTTAAATTTGTCGGTTTAAGTGAACAGAAAATACAAAGTATGATCAATGATAAACATACCGAGGGATTAGGGTATTGCTTTTATGGTGGATATGAACAGACGAATGCAAACAGTATTTATCTTATCGTCTGCATCGCAGCGCCGCGACTGCGCCGACTCTTTTGGCCCATCTCCGTCTCTGTACATGATGGCTTAGCCAATCAGCATCCAGTGAAGTTGCTGAGTCATGGATGGGTCGTTCAAACACCCAGGGAATAATTAAGAAGCACTTCTGTCCTCCGTCGAGGTCCGCTGCTTTGTTTTCATATTTTAATGTTGACAGCGCAGAGCGCTGGAAATCAATTATTTCTCTTCCATTTATTTATTTTTTTTGGGCGGAATAATATCCCACCAAAATGTCATTCATTGAAAAATGGGACAACGCTCTATGGAATTGAAAACATAGACGCCCCGACTTCAGCGTTAATAATAATTAAAGCGTTAATTATTATTAACGCTTAAGTCTGAATATTGAAAACAAAGGATTGCTGCGTTTACGTAGTAGACGGATGATCTGCTCGTCTTGTTGTGCCGGCGTCTCATAGGTCGGCTGATGTCCGTGGGCCTCTCTCTCTCTAGGGCTCTGTTTTCTCAGAGCCGAGGAGTGGATTTGGGCGGTTTGGGGCTTTGGTGGGATGGCCCCGGTCGGTCCTCAGTAATAAACTATCAATATCGTCGATCGAGGGGGAAATCCCAATCATAGAGTGTTTGATTTCTGTGCTGCAGGCGGCGCGGCATAAAGCAAATAGTTTAGGATATTTTATGCTCCTCACTCAACAGCCTAATACCTCCTAGCTCTCTTCCCCCCCGCTTTCTCCCTCTCTCTGTCTCTCCTTCTTCCTCTCTCAGTCTCTCTCGCTCCCTCTCTCGCTCTCTCTCTAACTTGCTCTCTCTCGCTCTAACTTGCTCTCTCTCGCTCTATCTCTCTCTCTAAGTCCCTCTCTCTCTCTAGCTGTCTCTCTATCGACTCGGTGATACAGTGCTGTGTGATTAGCAATTCAAATAGGACAGAGCACTGCTCTTATTTCCATCAACAGGGGGCTGATGCTGTGTGTGTGTGTGTGTGTGTGTGTGTGTGTGTGTCTGTGCGTATGTGTGCGCATGTCTGTGTGTGTATGCGCCTGTGTCCGTGTCCGTGTGCGTTTAAATCAGGGACAGGATGATTGAAAAGGATGATAAAACTGCGTTATCGACGCCAAGTCACTCACGGGGTATTCTCCGAGGCTACGGCAGGATAGGGCTGCGCTGTGGACGCTCTGGAGATCGTACAGAAAAATGTTCCTCCAACTCCCCATCATAGATATGAAAAATATATATAAATAAATCTCCACGAGAGCTGGCGGCGGTCTCGAGCACGGCTCTCTGCGTCGAGCCCCCCCCCCCCCCCTCAGATACCAGATACGGCCGTTTCACTTGGCACTTGGTCTTCTTCAGAATTGTATAATTCTTCCTGGACTGCGTTGAAGTGCTTACATAACAACGTCCTGTACAGCGAGGAGCTGCACGGAGGCCTCTTGGGTTAACAGCCTTCACCCTGGCTCTCTAGTGTACACTCAGGTGTGTGTGTGTGTGTGTGTGTGTGTGTGTGTGTGTGTGTGTGTGTGTGTGTGTGTGTGTGTGTGTGCGCTCATGCACACACCGGTGGTGTGATTCAACGGTGAACAGAGAAGGCGCCGAGCAGAGACGGCGAGTACCCGACCACACAGGAAACTCCCGCTGGGAGACACATGTCTGAGTGTGAATGTGTTTCCACACGAGATCGAATGGAGGGCACAACAAAAAGTACCTACCCATACGTGTGTCTGTGTGCGTGCGTGTGTGTGGCTCTGAGTGTGTGTGTGCGTGCGTGTGTGTGGCTCTGAGTGTGTGTGTGTGTGTGTGTGTGTGCGCGCTTGCATGTGCTCTCGTCCTGCAGCTGCCACCGTGGGCCAGACAGGGTGACTGGACCGTCCCTGATAATGAGACGCTACCATCGAACCACTGTCTGCTTCTCCAGGGGAGACCACCGCACAGCCCCCCTCCCTCCCTCGCTCTGCTACGCTTCTGTGTGTGTGCGTGTGTATGTGCGTGCGTGTGTGTTACTTTTCGCTTGGCGGGGGGAACCATGCATGGGTACATGTCTGATCTGTGTCCGGGTTGTGTGTGTGTGTGTGTGTGTGTGTGTGTGCTTTCGCTTGGGGGGTTGGGGTGTGTGTATGTGTAGATGTCTGTTCGGGTCTCAAAGCCGTCTGCAGCCTGGCTCTCACCAGGACTCTCGTGTTACACAGAGACAGGCTGTCGGACGAGAGGGAGAGGGAGAGGTTGGTGGTGGAGGTGGTGCTGGTGGGGGTGGGGGTTGTGGTGGAGGTGGGGGGTGGTGGTGTGATGGTGGTGGAGGTTGTGGTGCTGCTGGTGGTGGAGATGGTGGTGCTGGTGGTGGTGGGGGTGGTGGTGGCGGTGGAGGTGATGCTGCTGGTGGTGTCGGTGGAGGTGGTGGTGGCGGCGGCGGTGGAGGAGGCGGTGGTGGGGGTGGGGGTGGGGGTTGTGGTGGAGGTGGGGGGTGGTGGTGTGATGGTGGTGGAGGTTGTGGTGCTGCTGGTGGTGGAGATGGTGGTGCTGGTGGTGGTGGGGGTGGTGGTGGTGGCGGTGGAGGTGATGCTGCTGGTGGTGTCGGTGGAGGTGGTGGTGGCGGCGGCGGTGGAGGAGGCGGTGGTGGGGCTGGAGGTGGTGGGGGTGGTGGTGGTGGTGGTGGGGGTGGTGGTGGTGGTGGCGGTGGAGGTGATGCTGCTGGTGGTGTCGGTGGAGGTGGTGGTGGCGGCGGCGGTGGTGGGGGTGGGGGTGGTGGTGGGGCTGGAGGTGGTGATAAGATCGAGGGAGGTACTCAGGCACCCTCAGTTTTTCCTCCTGTTTCCCCTCTTTCCTATCTGGCACCGGGGGGAAGGAGGGGTGGAATTGTCCTGGCAGAGATGGGAGCAGGTACGGCCGGATGCACACGGCGGTCGTTGAAGCAATCTATTAAAGCCTGAGGGGGGGGGGGGGGGGGGGGGGGGGGGGGGGTCCTCTTTCTGACCTGCACGGCCTCGGCTCTCACTGCCCGGGTTTCAGTGTCCCCCTTCTCATGCTCTCCGGCGTGCAGTGAGGACAGCAGCGGGGGGCAGCAGCGTGGGGCAGCAGCGGGGGGCAGCAGCGGGGGGCAGTAGAGCTGGAGGGGGTTCTCTTCATGTGGGGGGTCCCAGAGACGGACTCAGGGCCCTTATTTAAGAGGAGGCAGGTGGGAGCGACGGGAACCCTGTGTGTCTCTGCTGCCGGGTTTCACTGAACGCATCTGGAGGTCTGCTGGCACACACACACACACACACACACACACACACACACACACACACACACACACAGTGTGTCTCATGGTGAGCACTCTGGGCCTCTCCTGATAATGAGGCAGTGGACTGTAATGTACGACAGGCTGCACGCTCCCATCCTTCCTGTCGTTGACTGAGAGGGAGACCGATCGGCCAACGTCACCGCTGGGGGCGGAGTCAGGACGGTTAGACACGCCCCCGTGCGTGACCAGGGAGCTGAGGCTGAGCTCTCTCTCGTTCCGTCGTTCAATTAGCGTTGTGTTGACAGAACGGCAGCGGGCTGACGGAGGCCGCCCCCCCCCCAGCGCGGGCCGGCGGTTCCACCCCGCCTCCCCATTGATTAGGGAGCGTCGGGCCCGGAATTATTGATCGCTTCCGCTCTGCGGTTCTTGCGCGATCAGCAACACACTAGCACCACCCTCACTACCACCTCCACCACCCCCACCACCACCACCACCACCAGCTCACCACCACCACCACCACCCCCTCCACCACCCCCACTACCGACCCCTCCACCCCCACCACCCTGATCCTGGCTTTGGGGCGGTGAAGCCCCCTGAAGACACCTCCGTTACATGAAGAGGCATGTTGAGCAGAGGAGAGCCTTTATTCGCCGCGCTCTCTCTCGGGCCCCGAAGATTAATACAAACTGCAGAACAAATTAAACAATTCATTTGAATTAGGGAAGAGAGCGAGAGAGAAATGGTGGTGTAATTGCAGGCAATGGATTACTTCCCAATGGGAGAACGGGTTTTACAGGACATAAGGTGCGGTCGGTGTTCTGCAGCAGCCAGATAGGAGCCTTCACGCGATGCCCTGAAGCGGTTCAACGTCTATTTTTAATTGAGAACAGCTGTGCTTTACATTAGCGTTGGACGTCTCAGTTGTATACGAGCATTTCGCTGTGTAGTTCAGCGACAGCTGAAATACAATGATTTAAATAAGGGCTCATTAACCAACGGATTGGAACAAAGTGGATTTATTCTGAGCATTTACACATTTTTTAAGTTATTTAAACACACAGACATCACAGACTTCAGCGCAATACAAACTGCTTTCTAAGGACCATAACTATTGCTTTTGTTCTTTTATCCGTCTCTCGCCAGGAACCAGCATGACAATGACCCTCATCCCCAGAGCACAGACGTTCCCCAGCTTCCTCTCTGAAGAGCTCGACAGCACACGCCAAGAAGAGGCGCTGTCGCCCTCTAGTGGCTACGAATCCAGTTGCAGCGCCGGCCTGCGACAATGACATGCAATGCCATGACCAAACCAGGACACTTTTGCTCTATCACTTTAGAGAGAATGTAGAAATATGTATAGTGACATGTGTAATATACCATTTCATGTCAAAGAAAAAATAGTGTCAAACGTACGGTTGAGCAGTAGCCTACACACGACAGAAAAGACAGACTATGTGTGTGTTTGAAAACCGCGGTAGCGTAAGATGTTGCACCAAAAACCCAAGTCATCTAGTCATTCTGTGACTATTTACGTTATTCATTCTGCTCATGAACATCGTCACTATAGGCCTACCATTTCCCCAAAGTCAATCTTTGATTCTAAAAAATGTACGGGAAGATGAAATGTGCAGGGGAACTGATTATTGTTCTTGAATGAGTCACGAACGCACTGCACTGGATTCCCGCCAAAACAGTGGAGCCCCATCATTTATAATTATGAGTTTTACTTGCGTGAATATAAAGCACAGTTTAAGGATTCAGTTGAGAAGGTGTGGGTGATGGATGTGATCCAGACCTCCACAACCCTCGACCACACTTTGGAAACACACTTCAAAAAAACATTTAGCATTTGGACACCATGAGGCGCCGACGCGCCGCCGAACCAGCGAGCGCGTCGGTCAGATGCGACGAACGCATTGCCGCTCTGCTGCTAAACACCGGGAGTGTAAGAGAATAAGCTGAATGCTAATTTATGTATTTTATTCGCCTCGTATTCCAAATCAGGTAAATAACGCCTACATAGTTATTGTCTTACGAACCGGCAGAGACGGGAGGTAACTTGGTCATTCCCATGGCTAATCTCTTATGGTTTTTAACGAACTGAATTCAATTTGATCTCGTTTTCCCGATGCTGTCAAACATCAGAGTACAAATGTCACGTGTATTAACAGCCTAAACTCACGAAAACATCAATTATTTGTTTTAATGGTTGAATCCGATTCTCATCAAGTGAATGCCAGGGGCCTCTCATGCTTCAACGGCCCTCGTTCCATCCAGAGTAAGAAGTGCCTTTTGCCGTAGACCGCAGAGTGTGAGCCCTGATCGAACCCTCGACTTTGGGCCTGCAGTTTACCATTGGGAATGGGACAGGTCATCTTCTTTGTACTTCATATTTCCATTTTGAAGTCGTTTTGTTTGGTGTGATTCAGGTGTGCAATTCCGTGTGTGGAACTGTTAAGTCATTAGAATTATTTAAAAGGATATAGTTGGTTGCTTAAACCTGCGCCGTTACTTTTTCACTGTAGCCATAACTTTTACCATTTTCCTCTTCTCCACAGACCAAATTGATTTTGAGTGGCTGGTGGAATGGTTTTCTTTTAAAGAAGGTTGCATAATGAAGGTTTAACCTGCGGTTATCGTTTTCAAATACTTCAAGGTTTTTGAAATGCTGCCTTGTAAAAAAATAATGTGAAAATGTGAACAAGTGATTTTTTAATCACAGAAATGCTTTTGAGTCAGACGAAAAAAAAAAAAGACAATCATCTTGAGGGGAGGAACGCCAACCCAGACTGGCGCACTTGACGCTTAATTTATTCTATAAATTTATTTTTCCGGGTTAAATGTTTTGCCAAGTGATGGAAATACAATTCTGGTAGAACTTGACATGTATTTAGAACTAGTGAAACGTTGCATCTGAAAGTTGTTTTCCTTTGACCCATGACGTCAACAGGACATTGCTTTTCCATCAAGCGGCAGAGCCCTTCTATGAAAGGCTACTAATAATCTAATGTCAATCAACCTATTTTAGCAAGGTCATGTTTCTGCACCATTTGAAAAAAGATGGAAGATTAAAAACAAAAATGTATTCTAGCTCTAGTGAGATACTACTGAAAAAACTGAAGGAATTCATGGTCAGTTGTTTTATTTGTTCGTTTTTATTTTTAAGTAAAACCACATGAAAAACTCCTACTGTAGGTACGCATTTAAGATCACCCTTTCATTTCCATCGTTATAATTGTTTGTATGAGTGTCATGTCGACACTTGTGTTAATGTCGTAATCGTTATCAGCACTTTGAACTTGAGTGTGGGGTTAAAATGTTCACTCACTAAATGTACATATGTAATGTTTTTTGGGAGTATTAAAATTAATGTTCCATTGTGATTTATATTAATTCTTTTTAATAGATTAATAGCAGTGCCTACACACATGCATACCGAAACTAATACATGAAGAGATGCCTTTGTCTTGTCCAAATAGCCTCCTACAGACTTTAAGGTTCAGAGCATTTAAAGCAATAGCAGGTGTCGCTATGGCACAAATAAACCTCTTTGAGGTTGTGAAACTGCCAGCTGTTCAAGTTCTAGAATAGCCATGGAATGTACATTTACACATAGGCTCACTTTGTAAAGATCTTCACAAAAGGCTAGGTCACAACTTGCCCCATTCAAATAAGCTTGAAATGTGTTGAGGACTTGCTTGTGAAGACACTGTACAAATTGAAATGTATTAAAGGAGACATCATATACCACCAGGTGCGAGTGTGATTAGCCCTACAAGCCGTTTCGAAAATCTGCCCCATATGACATCACTAGTGGGCGTGTCCACCTAGATCTCTGCTGGATAGATCAGTCTACCCAGTGGACTGACAAACGTTGCTCATCTATCCAGAACAGATCTAGGTGGACACGCCCACTAGTGATGTCATATGGGGCAGATTTTCAAAACGGCTTGTAAGGGTAATCACTCAAACCTGGTATAATATGTCCCCTTTAAAATGGTTTGCACCTGGTATAAAAATATTTTACATCCTAACTTCCATTAACAAACTTCAAGGACAATTCCCAGGAGTACAAGCAAAGACTCGACACAAAATACAAAACATTTGTTAAAAAAAAACCTTGAATTATGAAGACAGATGTACAGAAAGCAAACAAATATTGAAGCCAAAGGTCTGGTAGACTGGTGCGGTAAAGCGTTGCTGTCCTGTGGTGGATTGATACACATGAGTCAGTTGTGCTAGAGGATTTAGAAGACAGTTTGATAACCCGAAAGTGCTTAACGCACTTGTAAACCCTAATTCTAAATGCAAAATAAAATTGATATGGCAATACAATGAAAACAGACAATAAAATATTTAAAACCCAGAATGACAGCCATTATAGAAATGCTTACAATTGGTAAATGGTCTGCATTTATAGAGCGCTTTTCCAACCAGTGGCCACGCAAAGCACAATACTGCCCTACATTCACCCATTCATGCCACGCAGGGCGACAGCCAGCTGGTCAGCAGCAGTCCGGGTGAGGCTTAGGGACACCTCGTCACTCAGCTAGGAGGAGCTGGTGATCGAACTAGCGACCTTCTGTTCACCTGCCACCCCGCTTTACCTCCAGAGCCACACGCCGCCCATGCTTACCGCGTCAATGCAATATAGCCCACTGAACGGGGTTAATGCGCTAACGACCCAGTCCCTCACGGCAGGACAACCCGGCCAGTCTGGGCCGCTCTGCATGTGGCCTCACCCTCAAAGCCACAGGGTTGAACCTCTACAGGAAGGGGAGGAGCTTCAGTATTAATATGAACTGTAATGGGCCATTCAAATAATTATGTCCCAGTGAAAGCATCCTGAGTTCTTAAGCACCAGTCCATACTGTTTGCAGAAAGTATTGTTCTAGACGTGTCGCTAAAGTCAAACTAACAGTTTGCCCACAAAGCTATAGGCAGTTTGAATTAATTAAAATCAAGGCTCTTTAGATTTTAAGATCGGCAGATTACTAAGGTCCACATCATGGTCTTTAACCCAAGCGGCCTTCACCAGATCAGTCTCCTTTAGCATCAGCCATTACTTCCAACTAGTGTTGTGGCTGAACCAAAGTGGAGTTACAATTTACTAAAAGCCTATTATTAAGTCCAGTAGCCTGACTACTGCAGTGCCAGTAAATGCACTAGTTACAAGAAACAAAACACCCAGTTAATGACTTATCTAGTTACAAATGACAACATGGGCGTTTTTAGCATCATAGCCTTCAGCATCCGTAGGAGAACGCAGCCTGGGCTTCCGTCCACCTAGACGAGCACGTTCAAATCGCATAAATAGATTTAGTGAAAAATAAATGCCTCTTGGAATGTTTAGAAACCCGTTGATAGCTTGGTCCCTGCCAAATTTTTCAAGGTTCCTTCTTACCCAAAGCTGCACCACTTTCCCCACCGTTTTCTTTTCGTTGCCAAAGTGTTCACCATCAAGCCGTCGTCGTCGATCTGGGGGGGCCCAAAGGGGGCCCCCCCCAGATTCAAGTCAGCTCGTCGACACGTCACTGCACTCCAAAACAATAATGGTGATCGCAACAGCATTAAAAAAAAAAAACATTAAAAAGTTGCTCGTCTAGGAATAGATTGAGTCTGTGTGGAGGACTAAAGGAGTGGTTAAGCCACTGTCTGCGGTGCACACAACCAATTCGACTCAAATTAATCCAATAAACAACCCGTTTAAGACGGATGAAAAACGAGTGTTACTCACTGCGGTGATCCTCGTCTGAGTTCCAGTGTTGATGGTCTTATTTCTCTGAAGTCGTTTGGATCGAGGTACGCAGCGACGTTCAATTTAAACCTGTAAAAAGTAGAATCCTGATCGCAGAAACTGCTAACCTAAATTAAACGCAATCTAGAAGACCCAAACACTCGCGCCTTAATAAAGGTGTACGGTGACGCAGAGGAACTTAATTTAGCACTAATTGGCCTAATGAGGAGCTCGAGCCGAGAAGGTGATTAACCACCTGAAGAAAATGAAACCACTCAAATGAAAACTTCTTATTTATTTTACATTGGGTTGTCAGAGCTGTAGCTGCTAGGCCTTTCTATTTCGATTTTATGTAACATTTAATAACCAGAATTGTTCACAGATGCCTGCTACCGTTATACCATTTCATTTCCTTCTTCCCTGTAGGCTATGTGCAGTCTACGTGAGATGATATAGGGCTGAATGTGTAGGCCTACCCATCTACCTTGCTCAAATAAAATAGTATCATTCGAGCTTGGTAAACAAGTAGACAGTAGTCAAATCGAATGTAGGCTATTTATTTTCAGTCTTAGCTGTGCCTCATTGCACATGCAACCAAGCCAAACAAAACATTAATCGAAGGAGTCAACACCATTGATGGAACATTAAATGAACAGCGACAACATTTTGTAACATATTATATAAATAACTATGATGCATTCTCCCCCAATGGCATGTCCGTCTTCTTGGCCGTCATATCAGCTGCCTGATGATTCTTCACCCCTTCAATTCTAGGTAATCCCTGATCAGGAAGTCCTATTTTATAGAGGGGGGGGGGGCAGTGCAGAGAAACCAGACCGAAAACCAGAAACAGTAGGGGCGAGTTACTTCTTGTTTCGATGCGGTGTCACAAAGATCACTCATTTGTGCGATTTAAGGAGGATTTTAATTAGATTATACAGATTACCCAGTCTACACTATGTTTATGGGGAAACCCTTCCAGAAACCTTTTCTAACAGTAAGCTAATGCTGCCTTAGCTTGTGTTCACCAATCACCACGTCCGGATTCTCGCCTCCATCGATGCGATTGGTGGAAAAACAAGCGAAGGTAAAGACAGTCAAATCCATAGTCTCAAACATTTCAGCCATAGTCTGCCAATCAGACTTCCCATAGTAATATGAAGACTGGTGTGTGTGCCTTTTATTGCGAACCACATGCATATAAATAATGTTTAAACCTTTACGAATAACTAGGCAATACAATCAAATTACATTGGGTCAGGGAATTCTTCTGAATGTCTATTTTGTGATAATTAGCCTTTTTCTTGTATGCGAAAAAATGTTAGGTTTATCTAATAACTCTTGATGATCTTCATGCTGCCGGGTGACATTTGATTCATGGCTGGAGCAGCAGGAGTAACAACCAGCTCCCATCCAGAGAAACAAACCACAGGTGACAAACAGTAGCTCCTCTGTTTGAACGATAAGTCAACACGCCTCGTTCGGTATCGTAGGATTACCATGGATGGAGAGGAATAGTTCTGCTATGTGGTCGTAACAGAATAACGAAATAAAATTAAACAATGAATCATAGAGGAATAGTTATGCTGTCTAGGGTTGTTCATGTCGTAAAAAACATGAATCAGAAATAAATAAAATGAAATGGAAAACGTATGATTTATGAGAAACTACTCAATAATGACATACATAGTACTATGTGGTCTTAAAGTAGAATAAATCACAAAGCAATAGTTACGTTAACTCACAGTAGAAAAATAATAAACAGCATTAAGCAATGTAATCCCCTCCGTTTTTGCTCACAAGGACAATTTAATGCTTTATACATCCAATAATCACACACACACACACGCACGCACGCGCGCACGCACACACGCGCACGCACGTTCAGTTAACGAGCAGCTTTGTGGCTTCGTGCGAGTGCGAGTCGCGATGCCGAGGGCACGTTTCCATACACTGGCTCCTCCTTCCTTTGGCGGCTGACGTAGTTGTTCGTTTCCAACAGGCCCCCCTGCTGGTTGGACAGCGGGAGCGTTAGAAAGGTGTTCGAAGGCACAGGATTGGCCGGTTGCCAGTCGTACTTCTTTAGAGGCAGAAAAATGCCCAAAAAATAATCAATGAGAAAGTGATAAGAAATGCGGAGTGATGTTAAGATGTTATGTTGGTAAATAATAAAACGTTGTGTACCCGTGATCGACCTTTCAATCTGCTTTCCTCTCGTCTCTTTTTCTTCCTGAACAAGAAGGAGCGACAACTCTGGTGACATTTATCAATGCATAAGCATGTGGATATGTTAAGCATAAGAACGTTTGTAAGAATAAACGGGGCCAAAGAATACAAAATGAATGGAAACTCCCCAATCCAGATATCCATCTCCTACAGCTACAGGGGGAAAAGCTTACATCTGTACAATCATCACGGCTGCTAACAGACGCCATCCTCCGAGTGTCCCAATCCCAACGGTACCATGATTACACACACACACACACACACACACACACACACACACACACACACACACACACACACACACACACACACACACACACACACACACACACACACACACACACACGGGATGGGAACTCCAGCCTTAAAGCTCACAGCAAACAAGTATCCCCAGCATCGGTTGTGATTCACAGCAGAGAGGAAGAGCATCAGTCCGGGGTCGATTCTCTGGTCTGGATGCTTATGTTTTATTGACTATACTGTACATTTATTCAGGAGAAGTTTTACAATTAATTCAGATATAGTTTGTTATGGAGCAGGTATATTCAAACCCAGTGCTATTCCTGTTGTGAGTCAAATTCCCTAGCTACTACTCTGTCATGCTGCCCCTTTCAAGTAAGCTGACAATAGCCAATAGCTTATACCTGTAGCTCAATTCAAATCAGAGTTGACTCAAGTTAAAGTGAGGTTGCGTACCAGTATATGGTCAGTAGTACCAGGAACACGGAGAGAAGGAGCAGGAAGCCAGCAGCACCCCCTCCGATGTAAAGATACTTCACATAATCAGACATCCTGAATTCACCTGGACACAAAACAACACCGCGATATCAGGAGGGCAAATAGACAGAAGATGGGAAGCAAAAATAATTGTGCATCCAGAAGGGGAGTTTGCTCACTGTTAGCATCTTCCATTGAGTGTTTTCCCCTCACATTAACAGGAGCTACTTTCTCTGCAAGTCAATGGAAGCGGCTAGCTTAAAGTTAATGCTAAACTAGCCATCTCCCCTTTTGAACGCCCAATGATTAATTTGGAATTAAACAATTTGTCTGAATCAGGGTAAAGACAAAGACAAACACAACTTCACAAATATCTCGGCGTCGTACTTATTCACTGTAATAATTGCTGGAGATTGTGTGATCATCTTTGTGTTTGGATCTTAAAAATATGAAACATATCTGCAGCACTTGTTACACGCAGAAACAAAGGTGTTTCTGTCTGTAAAAACCCACAATATCACCAACATGCACAAAGGTTGGTGCAAAAAGGCACCATCAGTCGCGCACACACACACACACACACACACACACACACACACACACACACACACACACACACACACACACACACACGCACACGCACACACACACACACAAAAACCCAAGGCTGTCAAGTTCACACAGGAAGTAGTGGTTATTGACACCAATTCAACAGGTGTGGGCGGCAGATATGGAAGCATATATGTAGCAAAGCTCAAATGGCAATTTGCAACTCAATAAGTCATTAATTATGCAATTTATTAATGTAATTTGAAAATACGTTATTAAAAGGGTATTTTAATATGCAAAGTGACGATGAAATCCTCATTTCAATTTGAAAAAGTTATAACAATAAAAATAGAACAACATTTTGTCCCAATTTTGAGTGCCTTTTTTATTTATTATTTTTATTGTTGTAACTTTTTCAAATTGAATTGAGGATTTCATTGTCACTTTGCATATTAAAATACCCTTTGAATAATGTATTTTCAAATCACATTGTTAAATTGCATAATGAATTGTCAATAGCATAATGTTCGACTTATTGAATTGCAAATTGCACTGTCATTTGAATTATGCTACATTAATACTTCTATAGGCAGAGGTAGGGGGTCAGAGTGTGTATGTGCGTGTGAGTCCTCGGCATATCTCTAGAACCGTTCATCTGATCTATTTCACACAGGAAGAGGGCTTGCGACTTCTGCGGACACTCGACACTCGACATCACTTTGAATGAAATAAACACACCGCAGCGGTCTGTGCAGCAGCGGGGGCGGGGCCTCGGGGGGCGGGGCCTCGGGGGCGGGGCCTCAAGGGGCGGGGCCTCAGGGGGCGGGGCCTCAGGGGGCAGTTATCCCGCCCTTGTACTCGAGGGCTGGATAAACAACCTTTACGTGACTCTACCTCTAACGAGAGGAGTTTCTGTACGGGAAACTTTAACAGAGTGGTTTGATGTTTCCGGGTAAATGCAGCCCACCAACAGGTGTGAGAGAGAGAGAGAGTGTGTGGTACACACACCTGCGTCGGTCACGGTATGCCTACGTGAAACTTGTAACAGAGTGGGAGATGCTTCCGAGAGAGAGAGAGAGAGCAGGAGAGAGAGAGGGAGAGAGAGAGAGAGAGAGAGAGAGAGAGAGAGAGAGAGAGAGAGAGAGAGAGAGAGAGAGAGAGAGAGTGTGTGTGCGGTACACACCTGCGTCGGTCACGGTGAGCGTCACGTTGGCGGTGGTCTTCCCGGTGGCTGTGACGAAGCGGCAGCGGTAGAGCCCTCCATCCTCCGGGGTCACGCCCTCCATCCTCAGGCTGCAGGCGGAAAGGTCCTCCGTGCAGTTCACCCTGACCCTGGCCCCCCCCTCCCCCTCCTCCCCCTCCTCCTCCCCCCCCTCCCCCTCCTCCCCCTCCTCCCCAGAAGCCCCCCCCGATGCCACTGAGCTCCACAGGATGTCCAGGCCCGCATCGACGTAGCGCTCCACAATGACCTGCAAGACCGCCGCCGTTCCGTTGTCGTGGCCGCCGTTGCCGTGGGAACAGGGGAGGCTGACGCCGTCGCCGCTCCTCGACGTCACCTGTACGGCCGCCGGGGGGAAGGCAGGGCCAGGAGGGTCGGCGAACCGTTCCTCCTCCTCGGGGGGCTCGTCTGAACGGGGGGGGGGGAGGAGGAGGAAGAGGGGGGGAGTGAGGGGGTGGAGGAGGAGGAGTGAGGGGGAGGAGGAGGAAGAGGAGGAGGGGAGTGAGGGGGTGGAGGAGGAAGAGGAAGAGAAGGAGGAGGGGAGTGAGGGGGAGGAGGAGGAGGGGAGTGAGGGGGAGGAGGAGGAGGGGAGTGAGGGGGAGGAGGAGGAGGAGGAGGAGGAGGGGAGTGAGGGGGTGGAGGAGGGGAGTGAGGGGGAGGAGGAGGGGAGTGAGGGGGTGGAGGAGGGGGGGAGGGGAGTGAGGGGGAGGAGGAGGAGGGGAGTGAGGGGGAGGAGGAGGGGGGGAGGGGAGTGGGGGTTGGAGGTAAGACAGTTTAATGTTATGCACTGTGACCAGGGCACCTTGACACTCCTGGAGAGATGTGTATTTATGTGTATCAACTCAGAACAGTAATAAATGAAGTGCCATTGTGACTAAAGCCAAAACCAACTCATGACCGTAGGATTCTTCAATTCAATTCACGGGTTTCATTGACCATGACATTATTATTATTTAGTTTTTAAAGCAACTACTGGTGGTTAGTGAGGTCCCCCCTTCACTGTAAAGCGTCTTTGAGTGTCTAGAAAAAGCGCAATATAAATTCAATCCATTAATTACTATTTGAGTAACATCACACGAGAATAAAAGCAACTGAATATAAGCCAGGCTGTGATTGGGTTGTCAGTTCGAGGCCAGAGGCTGAGTTCAAAAGTCATCACAGCCATACTGAAATGGAGTATAAAAGCACAACCTCAAGAGTGATACGGCTTTCATACAACACTTCCACAAGCGCCTGCTATCAGTTATCAGTAGGAAGCCACAACAGATTACGATGTGTCTGTTGATTTTTTGCATTTATTTTACTCAACCAACAACAGTACCGCATCCGGACTTGTCTTGGTCTGTTGCAAAGCCACACAAACACTTCACTAGCTTGCCTCTTCCACGAGCTGTACAGATTACCGCTGTTTCTACAGTGGGGGGGGGTTGGTTCTTATTGTAAGCAGAAGGTTTCTAGTTCAATCAAAGGGCAGGCTAGTTCAATCACAGGAATGTCAGGAGTTTGACACTCCCAACGAGCTGGTTGTCGCCTTGTATGGTGTGTGACTGTGGATGTGTGAATAAATGGTTAGAGAGAGAGAGAGAGAGAGAGAGAGAGAGAGAGAGAGAGAGAGAGAGAGAGAGAGAGAGAGAGAGAGAGAGAGAGAGAGAGAGACTTTATTGATCCCCAGGGGATTAATAAAGTGGCTTTGGACAAAAAGCATCTGCTAAAATCCCTAAATGTAATTGTAAGGTGAAACCCCCTACCCCCTAGCCCCTAGGCCATCAAATAGCCAGCCCTGCCGTTCTCTGAACCCCGACCTCACCCCACCCCGGTCTACCTTGGTCCTCCACCGTCACGTCGCGGGACCAGGAGCCCAGGGGGAAGGTGGTGATGGTGCAGTGGTACACCCCCAGGTCCTGGTGCGTGATGTTCCTCAGAACGATGCTGCCGTCCATCGTCTCCGCCCTGGCGTCACGGAGGGACGGACACACGGCACACAGGGAACATCAACCTCTTCGCCGTGTATCATATCACGAGGAAGCCTTCGTATCAAGTCTCCCTGAGCACTTCCTCTGAAAGGCGGCTGTATCAGAATTAGGTCAGAATTTAGAATTTATGGCTTAACCTTTTTTGTTTCTTCGCATCGCATCCAAATAGTTTAGAGTGGGACTCCCAGTAGGTGACTCCTTAGATCCCGTTATCTGTTAAGTTAAGCTGATTCAGTTATAGTCTGTCTCCTGCAGGACCAAGAGGTGGACAATGGGCCTGTCTCTGACAATTTCATCCAGTGGTGTGATAGTTCATATCTACGACTGAATGTATCAAAGACAAAAGAAATGAAAGTCGACTTCCGCCGGAATGTTCCTGCCACAGCACCCATTTTAATCAGTGGCGAAGCAGTGGAGACAGTCAACGCATATAAATACCTCGGAACCATCCTGGACGACAAACGGACTTTCGATGAAAATACAGACTCCATCTGCAAGAAGGCCAATCAGAGACTGTTTTTCTTGAGGAGTTTCAATGTTGACAGATCGATTTTAAAAATGTTTTATTGGAATGATCTGTTGGTTCGGTAACCTGGGCCTTAGCAACAAAAAAAGGCTTGGATAAATTGTCCTTCTCTGCCAAAAGACCATTTGCCTTGACCTGAAAAACCTTGGTAATAATTACCAAGTCAGAGCCGCTCGGAAGGCAAAGGCCATACTGTCCAACCCTCTACATCAGGGCCACGTGTCTCAAACTCGTGGCCCGGGGGCCAATTGAGGCCCGCGGGATGATATTTTGTGGCCCTCTACTAGGGCGGCCCGCAGGATGTTGTCGAACGCACATTTCTGCTGAGTCGCTTGCCACGCTTTTTTATCACTTGTGGTAGGGTGACCAGATGTCCCGGTTTTGCCGGGACAGTCCCAACGACTATGAATCGTTCCACCAACGACCCTGTTGTCAGCGATTACATATCCAACGTGATCTAAATATAGCCCGATCATTAACTTAGATTGGGTCAGTTGTGCTCCTTTTTTCTATGGAATACTTGTTGCGGCCCAGCCTGACCCAGACTCTACCTCCAGTGGCCCCCAGGTAAATTGAGTTTGAGACCCCTGCTCTACATGCTCTCCATGCAGAGTTTCGACTCCTGCCAATAGGGAGAAGATATACATACTCTGAGAGGGCCAGATCAAACCGATATCTCAAATCATTTGTTCCCTCAGCTGTTGGCTTGCTAAACAAACTAGGGTAGCAGCTTTGTCATTTAAGTAAATTATTATAATTCGTCTCCTAAATGCTTATATGTTTTTATGTTCTGTATTTTGTATTTTCTGTGTCATGATTATTTGTTTGTTGTGGGACATTGTGTGTGTGTGTGTGTCTGTTGCAGAAAAAATTGACCCTCGGGGTCAATAAAGATTTATCAAATCAAATCTGTGCCGACGACTTGATATTTCCCCGTTCATGAACATCCGTAGTATCACTGAAGATGCTTGGTTGATGTCCAAGGATCATGCTCCATTCAACCAGACGCTTTAATCCACCATGAGGAGGAAGGAGAAGCGATGAGCAGTCACCTGGGGAACTCCACCCGCTGGCTGTAGCGCCAGGAGAAGGTCATGCCGTGGACCGGGTGGAAGATGGCGATGGGGTTGTTCCTGTCGGGGCTCTTGGTCCAGGTCACCATGCTGAAGCTGCCGTTCCAGGGACACCGGCAGTCCAGCACCATGCCCTCCTGCAGGCCTACCAGAAGGGGCTCCCCTCTCTGCCCGGCGGACACTGCGGCCACAAGCAACCGGTGTTTAGAAGCATCTCCTTCATACGAGTTAGGGCGTCTCGCCCCTAGGTAGATACTGGCAGACGCTGTGGTTCCCAAATCCAGAACCTTTCGACTTCATTCAAACTCCCTATGATAATAATTTAAATATGAATCCCCAATATCAACTGTAACTTAATATTGTTCTGTTATACACAAGCCGTGAAATATGGCCAAGGTTTACACTTAATGATGGACTATTGACGCTAGGGTAGGAAACGGGGAGAACGCAGCCAGAGCCAGATTTTGAAAATGATCCAATTGAAACAATCCCACATCTCCCTTCAGGTATCACTCCCAAGACAACACATGGGAGTAGCTCGCTAGCTATAGCGATAGGGCCGTCGACAGGTAGCCCGGCAGGTAGACTGACAAATGGGTAGGTAGGCAGACAGACGAGCAGGTAGGTAGACAGGCGGGTAGGTAGGTAGATAGACAGACTGATGCATTTAATCATCTCATTTGGACCGAATGAAATGATTGGGCCGACTTATGACAGGGCTGCATCAGCCGGATACAGGACCGTTTGGTTTTTGTCAGAGCATATTATTCATTGATATTCGAGATGTAAAGAGTCACAAATAAGACAAAAATTCATCTAAGATAAATATCCTCCCCTAACTTTAAATGTGCCGTCTGTAAGCTGTTGTAAAGAGTGCATAAAAAATAATAAATTCTGAAAATCCATCAACCCAGAAAAACACCATCTCGCTCTCTCTATTCCCAGCCTTACTCAGTATCCCTGCCAAGTGTTGAACTCACACATTACTTAACAGGCGGGTTAGGTTCCCCGAAACAATCCGGGAAGAGATGTCTTGATCTGTAGAAATTAGCCAGGAGCAGTCCAACATCTTAATGGTCTCTTACAGCGGCAGTCGACTCTAAGCAGATACTTTCTCAGAGCAATTCAATCACTACCAGCTGATGGATGACTATGTTACTTCAAACTAATACCACTTAAAGTGTACTTCTTGTAACTGAGCTCGAGCACCTTGAAGTGATTTTTTCTTAAAGGCAAGATGAAACCCTGCTAATAAGTATAAGCTTTCAAAGTCTATATTTGCTTCATCATGGCACATATTTATTATGCCAATGGTATAATTCTGGTCTTCTCAGTCACAACAGCAAAGCAGCCTTGTGTCTCTTAATCCATTATTAATTTCAAGGTTCAAAAAGTAGAAAACCAGAAAAAGTATCCAAGAATAACAAAATCCTCTGCTGAATACATTTCAGTAGTTCAGCTCTGTCACATTAAGACACAAACACCCCAAAAGTTGACCAGCACACTATAGCCCAAACTCCATTCACAGAAACAGATCAACTTATTAAAAAATACAACCAAACATCAAGTGATATTCAGCATAAAATACACACATTAAACACAACCAACCAGTGTCTGCCACGTACCTTTGAGCAACGAGAGAAAGATGCTGAGTACCATGAGGTACCGGGGGTGCGTTGGTACCGACGCCATGAAAGCCGTATTGATGAGAGGCTGTCGCGGGGAACTGAGCGGTTCACTTCCTGCTCGAAACTGGAGTGACTCGTGGGCGGGTGGGAGGGGGGGGGGGGGTGGCTGGGGGACTGGGGGGGAGGGGGGCTCCCACTTTGAGCTCACACACTCACTAGCTGTCAAAGCTTACAGCGTTGTTAGCGTTTTCTTGGGAGTTTAGAACAAATTGACAACATCATCCATTGGTCTTTTAATAAGAAAATATAAATATTCAAGTCTTTATTGTACAATGGAGGAAGACATGTTAAGTGAAGATGCTCATCTCTATTCAAACCAGCAAACAGGAGGGGTCGCTCCATAGATTCAGCAAATCTCACTTCTTCCTCTTATCTCTTTAAGAAGTGAGATTATGAATACATACAAAACAACCTGCTCCACTATCGCCCTGATACAGCTTGGTTAAAGCCAAGTACGGATCTTGACATGCACTGTACAAAACAATGTCTACTATAGAGTCATGTTTTAAAGGAATATAGGACTGACTGAAGTGCTGAGAGGGAAAGTGTGTGATTGTGTCTCAGCTCTTCAACAGCCTGCAAAGGTTTTCAAGACATTTCAACAGATAGGCATTCATGGAGTCTGGCCCTTTCACTGCATCTGTGATGAAGACAAAAGCACGCGCACGCACGCACGCACGCACGCACGCACGCACGCACGCACACACACACACACACACACACACACACACACACACACACACACACACACACACACACACACACACACACACACACACACACACACACACACACACACAATTGTTTGAGTGACATACAACTAATTTTTGTATCTTTGCCCCTCATGTAAATAATCTAAACAATGGAAGTATTCACATTTTCATCAACAGTCATAACAAATTGTTAACATTTTGACAGGACGGATATGGACGGAGAGAATGTCCTCCTCTACCTTTCTTGGCCACAGCGCGCGCCTTCTCCAGCTTCAGCATGACAGAAGGACTCTTCAAGCTCGTCTTGGCCTATCAGGAGAGAGAACCAGGGCAGGAAATCGACATTAGGAAGGCTGTGCTTTGATCCTGCAGAGCATGTCCCACTATCCCATTGGAACCGGAGAAGATCGGCCAGTTTAGATTATTTAGCACTTCCTTGCTTAGAAGCAACGAATTGAAAAGATCAACATGGTCTCAAAACCGTTTTCATGCCATATCAAGGCTCAGCCATGGAGCATATCTTAATGTGTGTGTGTATGTGTGGGTCTTTGAGTGTGCGTGATTGTTTGAATGTGTATATGAGTGTTTCTCTTTGTGTGTGTGCAAGTGTTACACCGTTTGTGTGTGTGTTACATTGTTTCTTTGTGTACGTGCGTGCGTGTAAGTGTTACACTGTGTGTGCGTACGTGCGTGAGTTTGCACGTGCGTGTGTGTGTGTGTGTGTGTGTGTGTGTGTGTGTGTGTGTGTGTGTGTGTGTGTGTGTGTGTGTGTGTGTGTGTGTGTGTGTGTGCGTTTGCACGTGTGTGTGTGTGCTGGTGCATGTGTTACCTTCTGACTGTTATGCAGCAGGGCCCAGAGAGCTGAAGCCCCCATGGACCGGACCACAGTCTCCTTGCTGTCCAGACTGGACAGCAGCACCTTCATGGCCTTGTCTGAGAGGAGCACCACACACAACCAGAGACACTCAGCACACACACACAGCTGGGTATCTCCCAAACTACAAACACAGAACTACAGACGGACAGAAATCAAAATGAAACCCTAATCATACTATCATTCATATTGGTGCGTGTGAAGTTGGTAGGATAATATTACACAAACTAGCAATCTCACCCTGACAGATTGAATGACATGGGATACATAACGAAAAACAGGAAATTAGCCTTTGTACGGGAAGTGAATCATCATCATGATATTAGTCAGTAGATTATCTACTCACGAACGCACGCACGCATATGATGGGCCGCCTGGGACAGAATTCATACTTGGTCTTACACATTATCTTGCATATACACCACTATGCTCATACACACACACTATTATGTTCCTTTTACATGTATGTATGAGAGTGTATAGTCGTGCATGTGAGAGAGTATTGTGATGGAAAATCCACATGTTGTATTGTTTTGGTCTATGTATGAATTTAAGTTTTGTTGCTATTCTGTGTAATTTAAGATAGGGCCTACGTTCTACTCCATGCGGGTCATTTTAAAGTGTAAACCGCCAAGGATTGAGGGATGCATTTTTTATTGCCTGCCTGTTCCTATGTTTTCATGTCTTGTAAATCACCCTCCATGCAATCCTTTGATGTGGGAACCTGTTTTCTCGACCCCCTGGCTAGCGTCAACAAAGCCAGGGGGTCGATGGCACGGCCGCTACCCCCTCCAATGCATTCCCCACAGCTGCAGTTGTAAAGATAACCATCTGGTACACAAAGGCTTTTGGTATTGGGGGACCACCCCCTAATAAACCCAAACGAATAAGAACTCATTGATTAGAAGGCTCGGGGAACTTTCCTCTAAGCGTGTCTTTAGTATATGAAGTAATGCGCCGTGAGAGTTTCCATCTGAGGCCTCAGATTATTATTATTGTATGCCTGTTTTTTATTGTTTGTTGATGCATATTGAGATGTATCTTTGTTAGTACTTTTTTAATACAAATATATGCGACCAGCAATTGCCTACAAGTATTGTGTGCTTTTTTGCATCTAAAGATCTCATCTGTCTCAGACGCAATATCTAATAGAGAAATTGCCACGACAATTTGGGGGCTCGTCCGGGATATCTAACCTGAAGATTCCACGAAATATCGCTCCAAAACAGGTCCGAGTCGGTCCCAAAGCTCTACCCCGCCTCCAGGTGACTGTAACCAGACTAATGGGGTCGAGGAGAGAGTGCCTGTGGGGGATAAACTAAGGCTTCTTCAGTACGGTATCCAGAAGGAAACAAAAGAATTCGAGCAGGTGAGATCTCAATACTTCTGTAGCTTGAAAATACTTTTAAGCTACATAAAATCCGTTATAAAAACGGTATATACTGTTTTGAAAACGTATATTCGAACAAATCGGCCACGTTCGAACTTTGTTATAGGAACATACGGTAAAGCAACTCCGGTGAAGTTCCGTCAATATATGAACTATATGTTATATATGTAACAGAAAGGGCAGGAGGGTCTGTCAAAACGGTAAAGGGAACCCCGTTATGCGCTGTTGGGGTCACATTTATATATAGATAATAATAATAGGTATACATTCGTTAATAAATATTTATATGTGTTATAGTAACAAGGAGGTTACGGGTATATTATATAATTCGTTCAATAATAACTAATAGTGTGAAAGGATCTAAAACATGGGTAACAAATCTGGAAAAACGGAGATAACGGGACCTGCGAAGGTGATGTTGGAGAAGCATGGTGAAGCGGCTCTGGAGGGTTTAAAATATTGGTGCAAACTGGGATTTCCTGAAATGGGGAGTTTTAGCTTAAAACGATTACAGGAGTTAGAGAAACGATTGTTGGAGTCAGAAATGAAAAAGAAAAGTTCCAAACTATGTTGGTGTGCATTTTATTTGTGGGAAAGAGAGGGCCAGGATAGAAAAAAAAATCAGCCAGGGACAGAGAGCGTAGAGAGTGTAGGGATTTTTAATCTCAATGTCACCCGAGATATAGACCCGGACCTGGACTGCACCGGCGGACCGCGTGCGAATCCCCCTTCTCCTCCTCCGTATGACAACGCCCATGAAGCCGTCTCATCGGACACTCTCTACCCTGAAGGGGGGGAAGGGGGAATTCGTATTGACGGGACGCCGGAGCAGGACAGGTCCAAGGAGGAGGTATGAGCACCATAACACAAACACAACAAACACCCGAACTGTTAGGCTCAGCGTCACAACGCTCACAAGCATTACACCCAAATAATTGTTGTATGGTTCTCACCAGCCTTACGCGACCTGATCAGCTCCCTCAGACAAACATAAATGTAAATGGTAAAGAGACAACATTCCTAGTTGATTCAGGGGCAAATCATTCAGTATTGTCCTCCAAGGAATGGAAATATGTAACAAAACTGAGTGGTCGTGTCATACAGGTGGTTGGGGCGGGCGGACAACCCTTTAAGGAAAAATTCACGGTCCCGCTCTCCGTACGGGACGGCGATAAACAACTCAAACATTCGTTCCTTCTGTCAGACCAATGTCCGACAAACCTGTTGGGGAGAGATTTAATGTGTCGCCTAGGGCTGAGTGTCATTTGCACCGACGCGGGCCTCACGGTTACCTCCAATGCAAGCCCGATGATCCAAGCATACTCGTGTGTGGCACGCGCACCAGGGTACTTTTATTCATGGGACTTGCTGCGAGAGGGACCGGGAGCAATAGCTGACATACTGATAACAACCGCACACCACTGCATGCAGAACCAGCCAGAAATACAATACATGCCCACAGATAATTTGCATTGTCCTGCCAGAATGTCTTATGATGGACAAATAGCAGAAGTGGAGGAACATTGGTACAAAGACGATTGTGAAACAGCTGTGTTGATGGGGCAGTTGTTGCTTTGGAATGAGAAATGTTGCATGTTAACCGTAGCTTCTAATGAGGAAGTAAAGGGATTCTTTAGAATCCCAGGCTCAGCACGTTCGAACTTTGTTATAGGAACATACGGTAAAGCAACTCCGGTGAAGTTCCGTCAATATATGAACTATATGTTATATATGTAACAGAAAGGGCAGGAGGGTCTGTCAAAACGGTAAAGGGAACCCCGTTATGCGCTGTTGGGGTCACATTTATATATAGATAATAATAATAGGTATACATTCGTTAATAAATATTTATATGTGTTATAGTAACAAGGAGGTTACGGGTATATTATATAATTCGTTCAATAATAACTAATAGTGTGAAAGGATCTAAAACATGGGTAACAAATCTGGAAAAACGGAGATAACGGGACCTGCGAAGGTGATGTTGGAGAAGCATGGTGAAGCGGCTCTGGAGGGTTTAAAATATTGGTGCAAACTGGGATTTCCTGAAATGGGGAGTTTTAGCTTAAAACGATTACAGGAGTTAGAGAAACGATTGTTGGAGTCAGAAATGAAAAAGAAAAGTTCCAAACTATGTTGGTGTGCATTTTATTTGTGGGAAAGAGAGGGCCAGGATAGAAAAAAAAATCAGCCAGGGACAGAGAGCGTAGAGAGTGTAGGGATTTTTAATCTCAATGTCACCCGAGATATAGACCCGGACCTGGACTGCACCGGCGGACCGCGTGCGAATCCCCCTTCTCCTCCTCCGTATGACAACGCCCATGAAGCCGTCTCATCGGACACTCTCTACCCTGGCCTCGAAGAAGAGGTGTGTCCCCCGAAAGAAGAGGAGAAGGCTCCCGCTCGCAGCACGAGGCCTGCAACTCGAAGCCAGGGGAATGCTCCACAATCATTCCAGCAGGCGGCCACACCGACCAAGCGGGAACCCGTCGCCAGCCGCTTGAGAAACCAGGGAATGGCGTTCTCCCCAACTCTTAAACATGAGGACGTGATGGATGGACAATTCCCCATGATCGAAGTACTGAACCCCCAGGATGGCAGTCCAGCATACGTTTTCCGTGCATGGAGACCCAGTGACATTAAGGACATAGCGGAATGGCTCCCAGACCCAGCTACAGTGGGGGGGCCTGCCTTCGCCACATCCCTCCTTGAGTTGATCCAACAACACAAGGCATCCATCAGTGAAGTGCGCCAACTCTGTGCGTACAGACTGACCCTAAGGTGGGGTCGTATCCAAGGCGACATGCCCGGGAGGGACGAAGCTGATTTAATGTTCAATTGGGATCAAGGGTCCGTGTACCGCCGGCTGGTAGAGGGACTGTGTGAACGGGCCAGGGGGGCGTTCCCCATGGTTAGAGATTGGACCGCTATTCGAAAGATCCAACAAATAGAAGGCGAGACGGTGGCTGACTTGATGGACCGCGTTGAAAAGGTGTTCAAGATCCACGGGGGACTGCCTGTACCAACCGACCGAGTGGTTCAGACTCCGTATGAAGAAAATCTCACCGCGGCCTTCCTGGATGCGTTGACCGACAAAATATCGGAATTCATAGAGACACACTGCATTGGGTGGCGTACCGCCAGACTTGATTTGATTATAAGTCACGCGACCCACGCAGAAAACCTTTTCATGAAGAAAGAAAAGTTCGGGAAGAATAGAAAAGAAGAGACAACCAAGAAGCTCCAGCTCGCCCAACTGAAGGACCTGAAGCATCCTAAGCCCATCCGTCGTGAAAGAAACCAAGGAACCGACCGGCCAGAAGGGAGAAAGTTCACCCGGGACTGTTATTATTGTGGCTCCAAGGATCATTGGTTAAGAGATTGCCCCGTCAGAAAGGAGAGAGAGGACGAAGAGGACGACTGGAAGTCCGCACCTTCCCGTGAAGTGACTGTAAATCACCCGAAGGGCAAAGATGAAAAGAGAGGCAAAGATGGAAGGGGGAATTCGTATTGACGGGACGCCGGAGCAGGACAGGTCCAAGGAGGAGGTATGAGCACCATAACACAAACACAACAAACACCCGAACTGTTAGGCTCAGCGTCACAACGCTCACAAGCATTACACCCAAATAATTGTTGTATGGTTCTCACCAGCCTTACGCGACCTGATCAGCTCCCTCAGACAAACATAAATGTAAATGGTAAAGAGACAACATTCCTAGTTGATTCAGGGGCAAATCATTCAGTATTGTCCTCCAAGGAATGGAAATATGTAACAAAACTGAGTGGTCGTGTCATACAGGTGGTTGGGGCGGGCGGACAACCCTTTAAGGAAAAATTCACGGTCCCGCTCTCCGTACGGGACGGCGATAAACAACTCAAACATTCGTTCCTTCTGTCAGACCAATGTCCGACAAACCTGTTGGGGAGAGATTTAATGTGTCGCCTAGGGCTGAGTGTCATTTGCACCGACGCGGGCCTCACGGTTACCTCCAATGCAAGCCCCATGATCCAAGCATACTCGTGTGTGGCACGCGCACCAGGGTACTTTTATTCATGGGACTTGCTGCGAGAGGGACCGGGAGCAATAGCTGACATACTGATAACAACCGCACACCACTGCATGCAGAACCAGCCAGAAATACAATACATGCCCACAGATAATTTGCATTGTCCTGCCAGAATGTCTTATGATGGACAAATAGCAGAAGTGGAGGAACATTGGTACAAAGACGATTGTGAAACAGCTGTGTTGATGGGGCAGTTGTTGCTTTGGAATGAGAAATGTTGCATGTTAACCGTAGCTTCTAATGAGGAAGTAAAGGGATTCTTTAGAATCCCAGGCTCAGCACCACATGTGTCCCTTGCAAAAACCCCCGACATGACATGGGCTGAATTGGGCCCATGGGCAGTGAAAGGGGGGGGAGCATGTGATTGGATACCAGACCCGCATGGTCCTGAGGGACAATATTTCTCACCCGCAACGGGTCTGAGACACAGAGCGTGGGGTGGAGCTTTTGAAACCCGACACTCAGTGCAAAAAATGCGAGGTGCTACGGGGGAGTCACCAGAGTACTTGCTCCCACAGATGACGGTGGACGACCCACGATTGGCTGAGGTCCCACCCACCCTGTGGGCTAAAAGCAAGTACGATGTGGGCTGCATACAAAATGTGGAGCCCCTAATGGTGACTCCCAAATCAACATACAGACCAAAGCAACCACAATACAGGCTGCGCCAAGAGGCGATTGATGGTATAACACCTGTTTTCAACTCACTGTTGGAAGCCGGTGTTATAATCCCGTGTCCGTATTCACCATGCTGTACCCCAATATTCCCAGTGAAGAAGGCACCAGTTGAAGGCCAACCTACCGCATGGCGGTTTGTGCAAGATTTAAAGAAGGTAAACGATGCAGTGCATCCCAGAACACCCATTGTTCCAGATCCTCACACACTATTAACACAGGTACCTGGGAATAGTAAATGGTTTTCAGTGGTCGATTTAGCAAACGCGTTCTTTAGCATACCGGTGGATCCTGCGAGCCAATTTTGGTTTGCTTTTCAATTCAATGGTAAGCCATATACGTGGACTAGGATGCCCCAAGGGTATTGTGAATCACCGGCTGTTTTTTCAGCAGCGCTCCACGACAATTTGGATCATTTGATTTTTCCGGGGGGGAGCACATTGATTCAATACGTAGACGACCTCTTAATTTGTTCCCCTGACCCCGACGTGTGCAAACAGGACACTATTGTATTATTACAGTTTTTAGCCAGTCAGGGCCACAAGGCCAGTGTAGCTAAACTACAGTTTGTATTGCAAAAGGTAACATTCCTGGGCCACATCATCACGCCGAACGGCAGGTCCCTTAGCGGGGAGAGGATAAAAACAATTCAAAACATGCCAAAACCCATCACAAAGAAACAAATGATGGGCTTCCTGGGAACAACGGGCTACTGTAGACAGTGGATACTCGATTATGCAAATCTGGCACAACCACTCCAAGACATCACACACAGACATGGACTGACCCCAAATGACCACGTGACATGGACCCCAGAGGCAGACGCTGCTTTTGAAGACCTTAAAAAGGCCCTTATGGCTCCTCCCACTTTAGGGTTGCCGGACCACAAGCGCCCCTTCACACAGACTGTGGGGGAGCGAAATGGATACATGACATCGGTTCTGTTGCAAGAACATGGGGGCAAGATGCGCCCCATCGCCTATTACTCATCTAAATTAGACCCGGTGGCAGCAGGTCTACCACACTGTTTGAAGGCAGTGGCAGCAGCGGCAATGGCGGTTGCCGCCAGTAGGGGGCTGGTGGGTTACATGCCATTAACTTTGCTTGTACCCCATGAGGTTTCATCTATTTTGTTAACCCAAAGTACATCGCATCTAACAGCATCACGATTCTTGTCATACTACAACGTGTTGCTTGCAATGCCTAACATTACTTTGAAAAGATGTACTGTATTAAACCCAGCCACCTTGCTGCCCACCCCTGAAGATGGGGAACCCCACGATTGTGTGGCCACCATTAACGAGGTGTGCACACCACGGGTGGACCTGTCAGACACCCCACTCCCAGCAGGGAATGATGTTCTGTTTGTCGATGGTTCAAGCCGGAAGAATGTGATCACAGGTGTTAGTGAAGTGGGCTACGCCATTGCCACGCAGGACTGCGTGGTGGAATCAGCAAGGTTACCATCTAACCTTTCAGCCCAGGCGGCTGAGCTGTTCGCCCTGACCAGAGCGTGTATACTTTCAGAGGGTAAACGGGTTACCATTTACACTGATAGTAGGTATGCTTTTGGTGTTGTTCATGATTTTGGCACACTATGGAAAATGCGTGGCTTCCTCACATCCACGGGCCAACGAATTAACCATTCACAATTGGTTGCTAATCTACTGGATGCTATCCTCTTACCCACTGCCATCTCTGTTTGTCGATGTGAAGCACACACAAGGGCTAAGGACTTGATATCCAGGGGAAACGCTCTGGCGGACGAAGGTGCTAAGGCGGCTGCCAAAGCCCCGCTTGCCTCCACCTTGCAGATGACACAACTGACGCCCACAGTTACGATCGAAGAACTGGCGAAGGCTCAAACCAGGGCCTTACCCGCAGAGCGTCAGCTGTGGAAATCAGCTGGTGCAACATACCGCATGGGGTTGTGGTACGGTCCTAATGGGCGCCCATGCTTACCTAAATGTTTGTTCCCTATCTACGCTAATATGACACATGGTAGAGACCACGTGTCAAAGGGGGGAATGGTAGATAGCATTGACCAGCACTGGTATACACAAGGATTTTCAAACTATGCACAAAGTTTTTGTGCAAAATGTATTGTGTGTGTCACCAACAACATAGGAAGAGGAAAGAAAGTAGCACCCACTAGCCACCCACAACCATCACTACCATTTGATCATCTGATGATGGATTTTATAGAGTTAACACCATGTGAGGGAAAGAAGTATTGTTTGGTGATAGTTGACATGTTTTCCAAATGGGTTGAGGTATTCCCCACCAAAGCGGCCGACTCTGCGGCCGTGGCCAAAGCCTTGATCACAGAAATCATCCCCAAGGGGAATCCCAAAGAAATTGTCCAGTGACAATGGTTCACATTTTGTGAACCAAGCCATCCAACAGTTGTCCAAGTATGTAGGAATTGATCTACGCAACCATTGTGCGTACCACCCTCAGAGTGGTGGGGCAGTGGAGAGGGAGAATGGTACTCTAAAGAACAAACTGGCCAAAGCAGCTGCGGATACAGGTATGTCATGGCTAAAGGTCTTGCCACTGGTCCTCCTGGCCATGAGGGGACGCACCAGAGTAAAGGTAGGTCTGTCCCCTTATGAAGTCCTAATGGGACGGCCGATGCCAATGGGGACAGGTGCACCACACAACAACAACTTGAACACAGAATTTTTTCATCACGACATGATTGATTATTGTGTTAACCTCTCTCGGACTTTGCAATCCATCCGTATACAGGTGAAGGAGGCATTACCGCTGTCAAAGGAAGGGCAACTCCACGATCTACAACCAGGCGATTGGATTGTGGTGAAGGATTATCGAAGACGGACCTGGAACTCACCAAGGTGGTTGGGACCATTCCAAGTCCTTTTGATCACATCATCAGCTGTCAAGGTAGCTGAGAGGGCCACCTGGATCCACGCCAGCCATTGCAGACGGGCACCACCACTCACACCAACGGTCATTTCCGACCCAACCGGTAGCTGAGAGGGCCACCTGGATCCACGCCAGCCATTGCAGACGGGCACCACCACTCACACCAACGGTCATTTCCGACCCAACCGGTAGCTGAGAGGGCCACCTGGATCCACGCCAGCCATTGCAGACGGGCACCACCACTCACACCAACGGTCATTTCCGACCCAACCGGTAGCTGAGAGGGCCACCTGGATCTACGCCAGCCATTGCAGAGGGGCACCACCACTCACGCCAACGGTCATTTCCGACCCAACCCCCTAGGCCGTCACCCCAACACGGAAACAGGGTGAAGTGCTGTTCACTCATCCTCACACATATACAATCACGTCAGATCCAGGCCCAGAAACTTTCTCTGGCCAGGGGAGGGACGCGGCCAGAATCGACATCAAGCAACATGGACACCAGAACCAGACGACGACAATCCGTTCAGAGGCTCGGATGGAGGATCCGAGGAATCATTTGTGGTCTTGTTGTTCTAAGTGCAATTATGTTTATTCCATCATTTTTAACGTGCAAATCAGTAATGACACCAGAACCTCATGTAAATCCAATATCGACGGGAACAAGGGCCAAGAGAGAGGTGGGACCTGAAATTGAAAATTCAATAATTCGGTTAATGCACGAGACAGTAAGACATCTAAACAAAACAGATTGTTGGATGTGCATGCACATACCCAGCAGCGCTGAAGGGCCGGTCGTAGCTGCAGTTCCACTTTCCCACCTACAATTTCTAACTGTGAATTGGCGAAACTTGACATCAAATAATTTAAACAAAGCTTGTGATGACACAAAAGATGCAGCCTCGCTACAAAAATATTACATAACAGCGCCAGATATCGTCAACAAGATAGAAAATGTTGCGAGAGAACATACCCCGCAGGGATGCAATCAAACACGGATCATCGGGATGGCGATAATATCAAGTATAGAAGGTAACTTTGGTAGTCTACTAACAGTGAAGTCATATCATGCGCAAATTGACTGTGAGGCTGGTGAAAGCGGAACACACTGTAACTGCCCACTTGTAGGAGCAATATGCAATAGGTCGCATAATATTCCCAGGATCGAGTGTTCAACGGTGCTGACCTCATCAAGATTAGCACCACCAACCCTGCGTGCGACCCGATGTGCAGAAACCAGGTGTGAACTTCCACACTCCACTAACCCCACGTTAAAAGAACAAAAAACATCTCGTCATCAATTCACAATAACGAAATTGTTTAACGTTACGAATTGCATAAATATTACCCAACCCAATCTAAACCCCAAGGACGTAATCCATCTGGAAAATAGCAATTGCATTGGCCAATTGCACAAATTATCCCTGAACGAATCAATACAAATCAGTCCTAACTCAGTAGATTTACCAACCGGAGTGTTCCTCGCATGCGGCAGGAAAATGTATAGCTTTGTACCGAACCGTATGGAGGGTACATGTTACTTGGCATACGCAGTACCAATGCTTCGTGTGGTGACCCAGCAAGAAATACAGGTGTTAGACGGACACCATGCCAAACACAAACGTGATCTCCAGAGATTTCTGGGCATGATAATACCTGGATATGGGGTGTATTTAAATCAACAGGAGACAAAGGCCCTATCCACCGCATTAGAGGCTCACATTAATAGCACGGACAGGGTCGTCACAGCCATGTCAACACAACTCGAGGAGGTTACTAAGGTGGCACTCCAAAATCGCATGGCATTAGACTTAATCCTTGCATCAACCGGAGGTGTGTGTAAAATTATTGGCTCGGAATGTTGCTCATACGTACATTCAGCGAATCTATCTGTCGTGAAGTTCCACAGGGAAAACAGCAAGGCCATTAATGACCTTGCTAAAATTACTTCCTGGGATATCGAAAGTGTGTTCGGGAATTGGTTCTCAGATTGGAGTACACCCTTTGTAAGAAATACGATAATGTTTTTTGTAGCCCTATTGATCATAGTAATAATACTAATTATAACAATTGCGTGCGTTAAAGCTTGTGTGAAGCAATTAACCACAGCCGCGGTCTCCCAATTTATAATAGTTGAACCAATGCAAAACAAGTACCCAGCTTTGACGCGGGTAGCTGGAACATACCCTGCCTCGGATTGGAATAGTTTAAGCAGTGAGGAAGAGGAGTAGCGAAAATCTATTCTTTCCTGAATACTCTGAACAACCTCCTATAAAAACGGAGAAGTGCTGATGGTCGAACATGATAGATTTTGAACATGTGCATGTTTCGATTAAGTGATCATTTTAATCCTAAAGGTTGCATCATTTTTGTGATTATAAATAATCAAAGGGGGGAGTGTGATGGAAAATCCACATGTTGTATTGTTTTGGTCTATGTATGAATTTAAGTTTTGTTGCTATTCTGTGTAATTTAAGATAGGGCCTACGTTCTACTCCATGCGGGTCATTTTAAAGTGTAAACCGCCAAGGATTGAGGGATGCATTTTTTATTGCCTGCCTGTTCCTATGTTTTCATGTCTTGTAAATCACCCTCCATGCAATCCTTTGATGTGTGAACCTGTTTTCTCGACCCCCTGGCTAGCGTCAACAAAGCCAAGGGGTCGATGGCACGGCCGCTACCCCCTCCAATGCATTCCCCACAGCTGCAGTTGTAAAGATAACCATCTGGTACACAAAGGCTTTTGGTATTGGGGGACCACCCCCTAATAAACCCAAACGAATAAGAACTCATTGATTAGAAGGCTCGGGGAACTTTCCTCTAAGCGTGTCTTTAGTATATGAAGTAATGCGCCGTGAGAGTTTCCATCTGAGGCCTCAGATTATTATTATTGTATGCCTGTTTTTTATTGTTTGTTGATGCATATTGAGATGTATCTTTGTTAGTACTTTTTTAATACAAATATATGCGACCAGCAATTGCCTACAAGTATTGTGTGCTTTTTTGCATCTAAAGATCTCATCTGTCTCAGACGCAATATCTAATAGAGAAATTGCCACGACAGTATAGTAGTGCATGTGAGAGAGTATAGTAGTGTATGTGAGAGTGTATAGTCGTGCATGTGAGAGAGTATAGTAGTGTGTGAGAGAGTATAGTAGTGTATGTGAGAGTGTATAGTAGTGTATGTGAGAGTATAGTAGTGTGTGAGAGAGTATAGTAGTGTATGTGAGAGTGTATAGTAGTGTGTGAGAGAGTATAGTAGTGTATGTGAGAGTGTATAGTAGTGTATGTGAGAGAGTATAGTAGTGTGTGAGAGAGTATAGTGGTGTATGTGAGAGTGTATAGTAGTGTATGTGAGAGAGTATAGTAGTGCGTCTGAGAGAGGACGCACTACTATAGTAGAGTATGTGAGAGAGTATAGTAGTGTGTGAGAGAGTATAGTAGTGTGTGTGAGAGAGTATAGTAGTGTGTGTGAGAGAGTATAGTAGAGTATGTGAGAGAGTATAGTAGTGTATGTAAATGTAAATGTAAATGGACTGCATTTATATAGCGTTTTATCTAACCATTGGCCACCCAAAGCGCTTTACAATATTGCCTCACATTCACCATTCACGCACACATTCACACACTGACGGCGGAGTCAGCCATGCAAGGCGGCAGCCAGCGCGTTGGGAGCTAACAGTCAGGGTTAGGTGCCTTGCTCAAGGACACCTCGACACTCGGTCTCTTGCATTAACAACTATACTCTCTCTCACACACACTACTATATTCTCTTGCATAAACATATATACTCTCTCACACACAACTATATTCTCTTGCATAAACATATATACTCTCTCACACACACTACAATATATTATCTTGCATAAACATATATACTCTCTCAAATACACAACTATACCCTCACACACACTACTATTCTCTCTCACATACACTACTAAACACTCTCATACATACATGTAAAAAGATGTCCTGTCCCAGGCGGCCCCTCATACACGCACGCACGCAACTTGATATTTCAATCAGCTTTTTCATTACAAATCTGTCTCATTGTCGGTGTGTTGGTTTCCGAGCTATCCTGCTTGGCTCAACGTCAAGGAAATGTGACTAATTGAGCTGCGGGTCTCCTGCCCGCCACAACCTCCCCGACCCTCCCCTCTGCCCTGCCCTCCTCTCTCTCCCCTCCCCTCCCTCTCCTCTCTCCCCCTGCCCTCCCTCTCACCTCTGCCCTCCCTCCCTCTTCCCACCCTCTCCTCCCCCATCCCCTCTCCTCTCTCCCCCTGCCCTTCCTCTCACCTCTGCCCTCCCTCCCTCTTCCCACCCTCTCCTCCCCCATCCCCTCTCCTCTCTCCCCCTGCCCTCCCTCTCACCTCTGCCCTCTCTCCCTCTCCCCTCCCTCCCCTCTCCCCCTGCCCTCCTCTCTCTCCCCTGTCCCTCCCCCCCTGCCCTCCTCTCCCTCCCTCTCCCCCCCCCAGTCTTCTCCTCTCTCTCCCCTGGTCTCCCCCTGCCCGCCTCTCTCTCCCCTCTCGTCTCCCCCTGCCCTCCCCTCCTCTCTGCCCACCCCCCCCCCCCCCCCGTACCGTTGGACAGCAGGTGGGGCCGGTTCCCGGGGCAGGAGCAGAGGTTGTGCAGGGTGAGCAGGGCGTGGTGCCGGTGGGCGGCCAGGCCGGCCAGCACCTCCAGGGCCCCGGGCACCTTGAGGACGCTCTGCTGACCGTCCTCCCCGAAGGAGAGGCACACCAGCAGCCGCAGCCACATGGCCAGCAGCCCTCCCCCCCCTCCCCCTGCTCCGCTGTTGTTGTTGTTGTTACCGCCGACGGCAGCAGCTTTCCCGCCGCCCTGCCTGGGGACGGGCACCGACAGGAAGGACTGCAGGAAGTTACTCTGCAGATGGAGAGAGGAGGAGGAAGCGGGCGTTGGCTCGTGCGATTGGATCGGGTTGAATGCAACTTTATTGGCATCGTCGACACTCGGCATGAGCACACGACGACATAAATGCAGCGGTGCAGATTGTTAGACCAGAGAGCGCTGGGAGGGAACAAACGTGAAGCCGTCGGGCGGATCAGCCTCGGGCGATTAGCGACGTCTAGGGGGACGCTGAGCCTCTAGACGAACACGCTGAGCCGTCTGAACATTATATGTTGTGTCCTCGTCCGGGTCATTCTTCCAGACGTGTTGAGCGCGAGTGGCGACGTCTCCGTCGACGTGCACAACAACGAGAGGGATTACCTTCTGAAGGACGCCCCGACAGTCCCGGGACATGGCCAGATTGGCCAATAGGGAGAAGGCGAGCTTCTGGACGGGGCTGTTGTCCGCGGCGACGCCCGAGGCCAGCTTCATGACGCAGTGCATGAGGGAGCTGCTGTGGGGGCCCCGGCCAGCTGGGGCCCCCCCGGAGCCGGCGCTGCACAGAGAGCTGCAGGCTGAGGGGCGGGAGCAGGAGGACGCAACAAATGAGTCAATGAACGGCTCTCTGTGAGTCTGGACCCAGAGATAAACATACAAAAGAGATGCATTCATTTCAACCGCTCACCACCACAGCAGACGCCAGGCTGAGGGTTTGGGGGAACGGAGGACGTTCAGGAGATTAGCACGGCCGCGAAGCGGGACGATAAAGGGATGACCGTGGGACCGGCTGAGGCGAGTGAAAACCACATAAAACGAGGCGCTGTCAGAAAGACGTTAGAGTGAACACAAGGCTCACACCGTGCCGCGGCCGGGGCGGGAAACCTAATAATCGTCAAAGCACATCTGACTAACGGCCTCGCCCCCCCAGGCCCCCACAACCCCCCCGCCCCGCCCGGTGTGCAGGACTCGTACGTCTCCCTTGAGGACTCACATTCAGCCCGATGCCCGACGTCGGGGCGGGTCCAAGGCAACGCTCCCCCCGGGGCCGAAATAAATAGAACATAGGGCGGAACGCGCAGATCGAATTGATCCGACCTTTTGAGTCGTTCCGCCCACATTAGGATGATTGGCGGGAGCGCGGCCCTGCAGGCGTGCGGCCTTGTGTAGCACAACGCATCGCAGATACACAGAGCACACACCGGGAGCACACACACACACACACAGCGCACACACCAGGAGCGTGATGGACACCACTAATTTGAGATCTCGGCGTCTCCTCAGCGATGCTAATGGAGGGATGGCAGCGAACAGCTACGGGCTAATGCTAATTTTAGCCCGAGGTCGTCTCGAGACGTGTTGAGAAGAACCTGGAGCCAGAACGGCTCTCTGCTTCGTGATGGATCGGTTACCACCGTGCCCCACACGAAAACAGGACTGTGTGTGTGTGTGTGTGTGTGTGTGTGTTGGTATGCTTATGACTGAATGTTTGGATCTCTGTGTTTCCATGTCGATGGATCCTTACTACAGGTGTCATAGGAGGCGTAACGCAGGTGTAGCTCCAGACATTCACATGTTAGGCTATGTTTAGACGTGTAATTAATCAGTGTTATTAGAAACACCTGTGTCTGTCCTACTATAGAACAGCTGGATAAGTGTATGGCTCAGCGTGTGTGGATGAGTGAATGAGTGTAGTATTGTGGCACACCGTGCAAATTAATGTATGAAAGGAATTTAAAAGACATGGTTATCTACATTTTGTTAATGTATTAATGTTTGTGTGTGCGTGTGCCTTTGCTCCCCCGTTAGCGTCAGGTACAGGGGATCA